>NC_133771.1:18913395-18916097 GCF_003597395.2 Chelonoidis abingdonii
GCTCTAGTAGCTTTTTTACCCAGTGTGATTTTTGCCCAGACAGACTCTGTCTTATCCATTCCATCACTTCTTATTTCATTACAGTTAATCTCATCATTGATGTACAAGGCTACTCCACCACCTTTGCCTTTCTTCCTGTCTTTTCTAAACTGCACATAGCCTTCAATACCTGTACTCTAGTCATGAGTACTATTCCACCAGGTTTCTGTTATCCCTAACAGGAGATACCTGAAGAGCCATAGTCTGACTGAGTCTGCTCAGGGCTATTGTGCAGTTTGCAAGAACCCTCTGCCAGTTTTATCCTCCAAAGTGCTCCTTCCTGGGAGCTAGCAGCGCAGGGTCTGTCTACCTGCCAGCCCAGGGCTGGGCTCTTCTGAACCGAGCTTCTCTCTTTTAAAGCTTCTGCTCCAAGATTGCCATTTCTCACAGGTGCAGTGGCACGGGATTTATACATCCATCACAAGTATCTTTTCCCACTGATTCCACTGGAACTACTTGAGCAGTAAGATACTATTTTTATTTTGAGGAAGGATGGCAGAAAATCTAGCTCCAGGATTTGTTAAATTCCTTAAGAGCCTTGGATAGAAGCCATTATAGAACTGCAATGAATATTAATAATTCAGTACAAAACCTGTATTAAAATAATACTGAGATTGCAAAGTGAAGCATCAGAATTCTGGGTATGACAAAGTTAAAGTAGCATGCACAACAGCAGGGGTGGGCAAACATTTTGGCCTGAGGGCTGCATCGGGTTTCCAAAATTGTATGGAGGGCCGGTTAGGGGAGTCTGTGCCTCTCCAACCAGCCAGGCGTGGCCTGCCCTTGTCCCCTATCTGACCCGCCCCCCCGGTTCTCACCCCCTGATGGCTCCCCCAGGACTCCTTCCCCATCCAACCCCCCCATTCCCTGACAGCCTCCATGGGCCTCCTGCCCCATTCACCTCCCCTGCTCCTTGGCCACCCCCAGAACCCCTGCTTGACTGCCCCATCAAACCTCTCCTCTCATTCCTGACTGGCCCCTCAGGACCCCTGTTGCCCTCATTCAACCCCCCTGTTCCCTGCCCTCTGACCGCCCCGCCCCTATCCACACACACCCCCCAACTCCCTGCCCCCTTACCGCACTGCCTAGAGCACTGGTAGCTGGTGGTGCTACAGCAGCGCTGCCCAGAGCACCAGGACAGGCAGCCGTGCTGCCCGGCTGGAGCCAGCCATGCCATAGTGCAGCACAGAGCAGCAGGTCATGTTGCGGCTCTGCAGCTGCGCCGCCCAGAGCGTTGGGCTGGCAGCGCAGTGAGTTGAGGCTGCAGGGGAAGGGGCTAGCCTTTCAGGCCAGGAGTTCAGGGGCTGGGCTGGAAGGTCCTGCGGGCCAGATGTGGCCCGTGGGCCGTAGTTCGCCCACCTCTGCACAACATTGATTTCACCCTTTCTCAATATGCATTGTGACGTAGTGTTATGATGTAGTCACATTTTTTAAATAATGCCATCGCTATAATGGTTCCTGGCCTAACTGCACCTCTGACCCTCCCTGCTCTCTTTGCATCAGGTCTCAGACCTCTAACCACTAGCTGTCTCCTGCGATAGACTCATGCAATTCTCCCAGGAGAGTGAAGGAAATAGCTGTTTTTTAATAAATAGCAGGCATTCTTCAGTTTCCTTCTGTGATATTTTCCTGCCTAGCAGCAGACAGTTAAGAGACTAGAAAGGGGAAATAAACAGGAAATGAAATAACAGCAAAGATACGGTTCTGCCAGAGAGAATACTAAGGGTCCTTGAGGAAACAATGGGGAAGCCATTCACTGGGCAATACCCTTGGCTTGGCTCCAGCTATGCTGGGAAGGTTTATTCTTCCCAGTCCTATATGTAGGATTAAAGGGGATGCTCAAACCTTAAAAATGCTTGCCTAGGGAAGAAGGGATCGGGTGGGCTGTCAGGCTGCCAGAGTGTGTTTGTGAGCATTGACAGGGCTACAGGGAGACGCACTGAAGGAGTGACAGAACGCAGCAGAGCAGTCTGCTTCTCCCAGCCCAGGGGGAGAGGTAGTTGGGCAGAAGAAAACTTACTGAAGTTGGCAATGAAACATTACAGTAAAGGTAAGACCAATGTGCACAGGTCTTCTTTTTGCTTTAACCCTTTGCTCTGGGTGCTCTGTGCCAGTGAACAGACAGTCTTCTTAAACCAAGTATTAGAACCAAAGCATCTCACAGAAAAAGACATTTTAAAACAACAAACAAGTCTTCATGAATGATTCATTTTCTCCAAGGATTACCATTCCCTGGATCAACTTCTTCAGACTCCCTCCGTGCAATCTCCCTGTGTCTCTTGATAGCTTCTAACAATTCAAACGAGGGTGACCAGCTGTCCTGATTTTATAGGGACAGTCCAATATTTGGGGCTTTGTCCTATTACTCCTTACCTCTGCCCTGATTCTTCATGCTTGCTTTCTGGTCACCTTAGTTCAAACACCTTCCCCTCCCTGCCCCCCAGCTCATTTCTTCTGAGAAGGGCTTTTTAGCTGTTTAGGTATTTACTGGCACATTAAAGACGTATGGGCTGGATGAATGGACTATAACTGGATAGAAAGCTGGCTAGATTGTCGGGCTCAACGTCTAGTTGGCAGCCGGTATCAAGTGAAGTGCCCCAAGGGTCGGTCCTGGGGCCAGTCTTGTTCAATATCTTCATTAATGATCTGGAGGATGGCGTGGA
>NC_133771.1:18916190-19093666 GCF_003597395.2 Chelonoidis abingdonii
ACAAGTGCAGAATCCTGCACTTAGGACGGAAGAATCCCATGCACTGCTACAGACTAGGGACCGAATGGCTAGGCAGCAATTCTGCAGAAAAGGACCTAGAAGTTACAGTGGACGAGAAGCTGAATATGAGTCGACAGTGTGCCCTGGTTTCCAAGAAGGCTAACGGCATTTTGTGCTGTATAAGTAGGGGCATTGCCAGCAGATCGAGGGACTTGATCATTTCCTTCTATTTGACATTGGTGAGGCTTCATCTGGAGTACTGTGTCCAGTTTTGGGCCCCACACTACAAGGATGTGGAAAAACTGGAAAGGGTCCAGCAGAGGGCAACAAAAATGATTAGGGGGCTGGAGCACATGACTTATGAGAAGAGGCTGAGGGAACTGGGATTGTTTAGTCTGCAGAAGAATGAGGGGGGGATTTGATAGCTGCTTTCAACTACCTGAAAGGGGGTTCCAAAGAGAATGGATCTAGACTGTTCTCAGTGGTACCAGGTGACAGAACAAGGAGTAATGGTCTCAAGTTGCAGTGGGGGAGGCTTAGGTTGGACATTAGGAAAAACTTTTTCACTAGGGGTAAGTATACAGTGAGCGATCTATCAGGGATCAATTTATCACATCTAGTGTAGACGCGATAAATTGATTCCCCGATCACTCTCCCATTGACTTTGGAACTCCTCCATGTCGAGAGGCAGAGGCAGAGTCAATGGGGGAGTGGCGGCCGTCAATCCCGCTCCGCAAGGAAGTGAAGTAAGTGATTCTAAGTCGATCTAAGATACATCGACTTCAGTTACGCTTTTCTTGCAGTGGAAGTTGCGTATCTTAGATCAATTTCCGGGCCCCTCCCCCCTCATTGTAGACCAGGCACAGGTGAGTGGTGAAGCACTGGAATGAGTTACCTAGGGAGGTGGTGGAATCTCCTTCCTCAAAGTCAGGTTTGACAAAGTCCTGTCCGGGATGATTTAGTTGGGGATTGGTCCTGCTTTGGTCCCTTCCAACCCTGATGTTCTATGATTCTAAGAGTAGTGAAGTGCAGAGGCATGATGAGGCAATAGGATTCTTACAAGCTAAATCATATTAGAAGTAGAAGAAAGAAAACCTAAGGCCCATAGAAACCAAGCAACACATATTGGCAGGCTAAATGTGGCAGATGTATTGGTGCTGCGGAAAAATTTTTTAGACAAAACTTTTTTGGCAAAAAATGTAGATTTGGTGACACCAAAATGTTTTGGGAATTCATGTTGCTTGCAGCAAATTGTTTTGGATGAAAAAAGTTCTAAAAAGATTCTAAAAAAAGGGATTTGAAATGTTTAGATTTTTCAGTTTGAATTACCTTGTTTCAAAAAATTTTTAATTAAAAACAAAACATTTTGTTTCAATTTTGACCATTTAAAAATGTTTCATTTTGTCAAAACAAAACTTTGACCTGACATGGATTTTTTTTTTCAACTTCTTAAGTTGCCAAAGATTTTGAAAAATTGTTTTGTTTGATCTAAAACCATTTGCTAATTATTTTTTCAGACTTGGCAGTGAACTAAAAAAAAAACCCCATTATTCATACAGCTTTACTAATTACCAATCAAGTTATTTGTTTGAAAAGGAGGACGAAGTGGTGGATCATAATTTCAGTTACAGAGGTACTGGTGGTTGCATACCTGCTTTCTCTCAAAGCCTGTCCTGTGTGTACATAGCCACTAGGTTTGTATGATGTCTGGACAGATTGTAATGTATTGCTGCTGTGCCTAAGTCTAGGCTGACTTCTTTCCCTGCCCCTAGCCAAGCCACTCTTCCTGATTTTCTCCTTACACTTTTTGCCAGGAGAATCAATATGCTGCAGTATTTGTGCTGTTTTCAGTGAACCAATTAATCACTGTTACTACTAACGTTTTGGGTTACATGTGAAGAAATAGGAGAGATTAGCAAAATCTAACAACAAATAGCTTCTCAAAGGAAAAGACCCTCAGGATGGAGTTGCTCTTAAGTGAGTTTAAGGCCAGAAGGGATCACCAGAACATTTAGTCTGCCCTGCTTTATAGCAGAGGCCATTACATTTACTCAGTTACCCTTGTATTGAGCCCAATAACTTGTGTTTAGCGAAGGCATATCTTCCACAAAGGCATTTGGTCTTAATTTGAAGACATTGAAATTGGAAATACAGCACAAATTTCTAACACTGAGGGACATCTCAATGTCTGGCTTCGGTTTCCCACCATCAGTTCTTGTTACGACTCTCTGCTACATGACAGACCCTTTTCTTATCTGGTATTTTCTCCTCATGAAAGTCCTTTATACATTGTAATAGTTACCTTTTGGAACTTGTCTGCACTTGCTTCAGCATGTAGAAAAGCAAACTCGATACCCACTCATTGCAGTATGTAGGTACATATGTCAGGGAAAGACTTTGGCAGGAGGCATTTGCCTGGAGCCTTTTTCCGCTTCCTCCCTCTGCTAGAGTCTTTTCCCATTTACGGAGTCTTTCACTGTGGCATGAAAAGGCTCCAACAGTTGGATACTACACTGTTAAAAATAGTTTAGCTGTAGAAGGTTCTGCTTGGCCTCATAAAGAGCTGTGTAGGGTATATACGCTGGGGTTCTGATGTGTAGGGCACTCTAAGGAGCACCTCAAGTTCTGGCAATGGGGATGGGGCTAAGAGTTTGGGAACAGCACATTTTTCTTCTGTATGTGGAAAGAAGCGGGAACATGTGTTTCTATGGTAAGAGAATGATGAAATAGTTTCCAGTGCATTAGTAATGGAAGGTTATTAGATATCATCTACTAGGAATAAACATTTTTCAGTCAGAAGGCCCAGATAATCTGTACCAAAGAGTCTTAATACGAGTTTTCTGAGGAGATCTCTGCCCTGCAGGTGTTAATTTTTAATAAATCTTATAATACCAGGGAACTGATGTAATCTGTGTCAATGTAAGACTTAGACTCTTGTAATTTGTCTCAGCACCTCATGACATTCTGATTAAAATTTGAGCAGTATCAATAAAACACATGTTGAATAGATTAAGAACGGGCAAACTGACAGATATGAATGGGAATCTTCCTGCTTTCCCCTCTACACTTCTACTTAGCAATTATATGTTGCCAATATGAAAGTCTGTGACATATTGAAAAGGTGGGAACAAGATAAAATTGAATTTAATGTTAATAAATAACACGGGATACTGCACTAATTGAACAAGAAAATTAATAATTGTTTACAATGGTAGTTTTTAGTAAAAATGAAGTGGCTAGAGAATTGCCAGAATGAATCCAGCATCCAGGCTCAGCTTGCCGAAGTCTGATTGTTTTTACGTTGGGATAGTGCCCATACTATAATAAGCTTCCCCTTCTCAGATTTTAAAAATCAAAAGCATTTGGTCTTCCACTTTCATAATTTCATCTAACAGATTCCTATTCTGCTACTATGGTGTAAACCAGCGTATGCGCTATAGATCAGAATCTGGGAACCGCTCTGCTTGAGCACATTCCCCAACCTGGGAAGAAGGTGCTAGTCCCTACCCATGAAGAGCTATTAATCTGTTTTTACCACAGGGGAAAAAATAAAACACACAGGCTTCTATGGCTTGCAGTTGCCAGCTAAGCTTAATTGTATCCATACTCTGTGGCCGCACAAAGGGGTGAGAAGAAATATAAGGCTACACACACTGAACAGTGGAGAAATTGTATGTATTATTGTGGTAGACATGGTTCAGCACTGATGTCCCAGATTGGGCCTAAGTCACCATCACAAAACCTAGGTTTTATAACAACTTCATGGCTTACAAAGTAGACATTGGAATTCAGGCTGCCAGCCTGATTGCTGGGCCAAAAAGAGCTCTTGAAATGGCTGCAAGAAGGAAGGTTTCAGAACATGAATTATCAGTTGGGTAGCCAGCACTGTCCTCCAGCCAGGTTGTAAAGGAGACTAACAGTGTCAAGGTAGCCCTTAAGATCTCACCTGCGAACTGGGAAAGGAGAGAGGATATTAGTAAAACATTGAAAGATGACAAAATTAAAAACCACAGGCAGCTGGTTACCCTTTTTATTCCTCTAATAAGGAACAAATGCAGACATTAGACTTGATGGCAGTGGCAAAGCTTCCCTCTCCTAGGCACTAGCTGAACCAAAACTTGGAATTCCTTGTAGTAATTCCTGCTGTACTTGATTGAAATAGAACTTGTGGGCTGATGAAAGAGAGAATTAAGGATAATTTGCCTAAAGAATCTAGTCCCAGTTCTCTTCTGGCTCAGGTGACAGCTTTCAGTTGCATGAAGTCTAAACTGGGCCGCTGTTTAATCCAGCCTTATACAAAGAGTAGTTCTTCAAACCAGAAATGACACTTTTCTTGGTATCTCCAGGCCCTGTGTAATGAGATGACAGACCCACTATGCAGAGACATCGCTGCCTACTTCTCTCAAGATGATAATTTTCTTTCTAGCTCTTCATGTTTTCTAACCAGGACCCTCAGGATGATCAAAAATTAGTGTTGCATTTTCTGTACACCCTGGTATCTCCATTACAGCTGAAAGGAGGGTTTAATACCTGCTTTTAAAGCTCCCAGACCCTAGGAGGGTGAAATGGCGCATTAAGGGTTTAGTTTAAGGCGCTCATGCCAGTTGTATAGTCTGTCATGCAAATAAAGGCTCATCAAGTGGTGTCAAAGTATTAAAGACACCCCCTACTGGTATTTTTCAGAGGTTGGTATGACCTGCCCAGCACAGGACTACACATCCTATTTGGGGTTTGATCCACCGGGACTGGAAAATTAAATCAACTTTTGAATGTAGTGTGGTGGGGTAAGGTAGCACCTTTCCAAGGGAACCGCTGCGCTTTCATTAGAAACTATGCAGGAAAGATTTGAGATTCAGGAGTCTCCCAGACAGTGTCTCCTTGCTTGTAGTTAAGACTTTATTTGCTTGTTAAGTTTACTACTCAAGGAAACGATCAGAAAGAGGAAAACAGCAACCCTGGGAACTGTGGGAGTATATGGCGTTCACTGGAGACAGTGAGCCATCCCTTACATGGTAACTTTCAGTCCCCAGTGAGCTGACCTAGAGTCATACTAGTAAACAAGAGGTGAAAGGATTGGTATCATTACCAGTCCACTGAGCCAGCCTGTCCATGGAGTTTCTAAAAGCTTTTAAGGACAAAATCCCTTAGCAGATCTGTGTACATGATTCATTTAGCAAAGATTCTCAGCTAACTTCCCAAAGGACAACTAAAATAATTTTCATATAAAATGAAAGTAAATAGCCTCTCTTTTGCTTAGCCTACCAAGCCTTATTGACCAGTGCTGAGTAAGCCAGTCTTTCCGCAGTGTTGATGAAAAGGTTGGCAACTTAACTTATCCTGTGTGGTCTGGGTCATGGCTGCATAATATCAAATTGCAAGGCTTTTAGTAATCTTCATGCGCTGTTCAATCTGAGCCATTAAGACCAAACAAAAATGTTTAAAAACTGCAGTCCAGCTTCTAAATACTTGCAAAGTCACAGTCTGAACAAAGCTGAGACAAACTCAATAGTTTAATTATTTCTATAAATGTATATAACAGATGTTTGTTCCTACTATGGGTCTGAAATGTTCCACTGCAATGCACTGCCTCTCCCACTGGAGAGGTGGTTGGGACAAGTTATATTTGTCTCCTCATTAGTTCCCAACCCAGTGTTTTACAGATGACATCCAGTGGAACATCAGAGGAATCATGAGCTGTTACACTTCAGTGCCCTTGGAAACAAGTGTCCTTTTGTGAATTGCTGAACTCCCACTCCGAGATACAAAGGAACTTGACCACAGGGCAGCAGTGGCTTTCATCTCTTAGAAATTACAAGACCAAGTAGCACAACTCCAGGCTCACTTAAATAAAGCAGTTTAGTAAGGTTTTAAGATAAAGCTTCAAGATAATTGTATAAACCTTGATAGAAAACGAGCCCTCTGGTTCTTTACTTAATAGAGGTTTGGAAAAATGGAGTGGGGGAAAGGGAGGCAGTCTAGATAAATAGATCCCAGTTTTATATAAGCTTTTTTTTAAGTAGGCTGCAGGTATGTTGGAAGTTAGTAGTCAGTTAAATACTGGCAAGAAAAATTGGACCAGAGACAGATCCAGCTGGAACAAAAGCATTTTCCTCCATGGTTGCATGGAAAATTAATGTAAACATTAACGTGGCATTGCCCTGTGTTCACTCTTAACAAAATTAATCCAATCTGGATGATGAATCTAGATCTATAAATATATTTATTATAATATAACAAGAACTTAACAGTAAACATAAACTATATACAATGCCATTACAGAGAACCCTGGTTGTTTTATATTAGTCACAGAAATAGCTAGTTTTGCTCCAGTGTGAGAAATGAAGAAATAAGCTAAATTGGAAATGTTGAATGTGTTAGGTCTTGTTGATTGCTAGCACCTCCTTTGGAGGTAGACACACACCAACACTAAAATTAGTCCTGCCCCAGGCAGTTAGAAACTTGTGCTCCAATCTTTAGGTTCACACTTGTACCCTGTTTGACATAAATACTTTAAATGACATATTATGTATATAATTTTGTTGTGCTTATTTTTTTCTCTAAAGAATAAATAATCAAAACAACTGCATAACAAAGGTTGGAACTTCACTATCAAAAGGAGAGAGATGTGAGTCGCCGTATAGCCTGACTGAGCACATTATTTTTAAATACTGCAAGATACAAATTCCATACTATTTTGTTCTTTTATAAACAATTATTAATAAAATAACTTTAAGTTGATTGGCTAACCGTCGGAATTGGTTTCCCCAAAGTTGTAAGCAGACCTCCCCGATACAAAAAGGCAACATATTTGGTATGAAATTCAACTAGCTATTGACCGTAGTGTTTCTCATACAGAGATTCTGTAAAGGAATCTCTCCACAGAATTACCACCATGGCATTTAGAATCTAAAACTGTGAAGGCAAATGTAACTCTTTCTGCTGCTCTGTTTGGAAAGAAATCATACAAACCCTCTGCTCAGGTTATTTTCCATTTGTTAACTGTAAGAAGCTATTTTCCCCCATTATATCTCCCCGCTCATCTCCCATTTGATCATTCCATTTACAAATTTATAAAGAATTTTCACATCACAATGCTTCTCTGGATAGACAATGTTTTAATATATATATATAAAAAAATATAACCCCTGTGCTGTGCATATACTTACTTACAACGCTACACAGTAATCATTCTGTGTCTTTTATGCTGCGCTTCTTCATCCAATCCATTTTCTATCATGGGATTTAAACTTGTATGTTTAAAACGTGTGAATATTTTTATTCTGAAACGGTCTCATTCTGATGCCCCTTAATGAGAGAAGTTTGCATTTAAGACTTCGATACCTTTTAATTAGGAGATAGGTTTGGTTGTTTTTTTTTTAAGATGTCCTCTTAGATGTAATTTAAAAACAAAAAGATAGTGGCATATATCCCAACATAAGGAATCTTGATTGTGATCCAAAAATGAGTATATGAGGCATCTTCTTAAATAACTTACTGAAAATGTGGAAATCCCACATCATATGGTTTGTTTTATTAACATGATTCCAATCAGAACATTTTGAAGAGGTTAGTTAAATCAAGAAAATGCCTCTGGAATCCAAAAATAATAATAATTGCATTAGAGGTTGCAAGCACTGTCAAGTTTTGCTCATACAGCAGAAAACAGGGTAGAAACCACCCTCCACTCCCAACACACAAATGCTGCCATGTAGGGGCAGAAACCCATACAGCCCAAGAAACCCTTTTCACATAGAATGCCATTATAATCAGTTCTTCTCTCTCTCTCTCTCTCTCTCCTTTTTTGGTGCTGCTCTAGAGAACTGCAGTATTTATTTGATCTGATGGAAGACTGACATCAACCTACGCCAGATGTCACACAAGATCTCTCTCAGTCATTGGTATTGAAAAGCATGTATTTGTTAAAAACAAATGTAGGAATCAAAGTGATAAGGACACTGACTTCTTTCAAATGGCCTGATGCCTAATGTGTAATAGTAAAACTAATCTTCTGCACAGTTATGTTAAGAATCAAGCTTGCTCTCTAGGAGTAAAATGCAGATTTTTCTCTCCCCCTGGTTAAAAAATATGTGAAATTCTATTGCACCTGGGTTGACCCAAAGCCTACATCCGTAACAAGTGCCACTACAACATCTAGTGACACACTTGTATTATCAAGTTACACTATCTTACATAGCACGGAGCTCTCTGCTCCTCGTTCACCAAAAGGTGAAGATGATTTTCTACATTCAATGTAGAGAATATTCAAAACTTTAGAGCAATATGTTCGTTGCTTTTGTGTTTTTGTTCTTCTAATTTTATTTATTTTTGTTGTAATAGCTTTTTTTATTTTTTGCCTGCATTTGGCAGGCAAAACCAGTTCTCCATCCAACTCCTTGGTAGTATCAACCGCTCTGAATGTACTTTTTAATTACTACACAGCCATGTCGAAACACAGGGCATGGCATATTGGGTAGAAGCGTCCACGTGTTTGTCTTAGGGTCGTAGGCTTCCATATTCCCCAGCGCAGGTCCTTCGCTGCTAACAATTCCACCAGTGGCATAAATTTTTCCATCAAGAACCACGGCACTATACACAAAAAGAAAAGAAAAGTTTTGCTTAGTATCTTGTAAAACAGTTCACAGTGTAGTTTTTGGTGCCCTTTTGTAATACAAGCCTAATGGGATAACTATTAAAATAGTAAGAAACACTTGCAGCTTTTGAAGGCTGAATGCCCCTTCCATTAATCCTAATAACTTTCCCCTGCCTGTGCTGCCCCTCCATCCCCCAGGTAAACTTTCCCCACTTTAACCATACAGCAGGGAAACTGTGGAAGACATGACTCACTCAAGCCTACAGAGCAGGCATCGGCAACCTACAGCATGCGTGCCAAAGATGGCATGCAAGCCGATTTTTGATGGCATGCGGTGACAGGCTGAGCAGCTCAGCCCATTGCCACTCTGGGGTTCCGGCTGCTGCAGCCCCACTAAGTGCCCGCCGCCCGCCTGGGGACCCCAAGGGAACCCCAGGCGGGCAGCGGGCTGAGCAGGCCCGCGGCTGAGACCCTGGCTGGCAGGAGCCGGCGGCCAGAAGCCCAGAGTGTTCAGCCCCCTGCCCGCCTGGGGTTCCATTCACTCAGCAGGCTGGGTGGCTCAGTCTGCTGCCACTCTGGGGTGCCGGCAGCACTCAGCCTGCTGCTGGTCTGGGGTTCTGGCTGCCAGCCCCGCTCAGCCTCCTGTCGGCCTGCGTGAGCAGAACCGCAGGCTGGTAGCGGGCTGAGGGGGGGCCGGCGGCGAGGATCCCAGCTGGCAGGAGCTGGCGGACAGAACCCCAGGCCAGCAGCAGGCTGAGCGGGGCTGGTGGCAGAAACCCCAGACAAGGATCCCAGGCCCTGCTCAGCCCACTGTCAGTCTGGGGGTTCTAAATTGATAAGATCTCCACTTTAATTTTATTTTAAACGAAGCTTCTGAAATATTTGAAAAACCTTTAAATACAACAATACTTTATTTATATAATATAGACATAGAGAGAGGCCTTCTACAAACGTTAAAATGTATTGCTGGCAGGAGAAACGTTAAATTACAGTGAACGTGGCGCTCCGCTTCTGAAAGGTTGCCGGTGAGGGTATCGACAGCACAGCCACTGTTGCAGTGCACCAGGCCTAGATACACACACAGGCACACATATAAGTGTATAAACAAACAAATGTAGCTGCTATTCAGAAGTTTCTGGCTCCCAGTCCTGTGCATACAAAATGCCTCTTTTACATTACTAGTCTTTGCCAAAGCTGTAAAGGAAGAAACAGCCCCCCCACCGACAAGCTCAATGAAAACCCTTTCTTGACTCAACCCCTTCACTGGTCAGTTATCTCTTTCTTTCACCGTGGAGGTTGGGGTCACGACCACATTTCCCCCGAGCCAAACCCTCTCCCACCCCCATTTTCCTCTCTCAGACTCAGAAATACATCATACTGCCTGTATGTGGTTGCTGGTGTGAGTGCTGCCTGGCAGAAGGCATTACAGCATGCATACAAAGCCAGTCAATGGCTATGGATACTGAACAGCCTCTGGGGGTGGGGAGCTGGGTGCCCTAGTTTACAAAAAGATTAGCATGTTTTAAAACTTTGCAAATTGTAAATATATTGCAAATAAAGCAAACTGAACGAAGGAGGGTAAGGGAGAGGCTCTGTGCCAATGACTGGGCTCGTGAACTAAACACGAAGTAGCACATTCACAGATTTCATCGAGCTCATTTTGAAGCAATAAGAAACATACAGAGCGGGCTGCCGCACAAGGAGGAAGAGTTAACATTTAAGGATGGGGCGAATGCAGACTCCTAAAAGATGCCAGCATGAAAAAACAACCAACCAAAATGCCTCTGAAAAAAGAAGAATGTAAAGAACAAGAAGTGGGCAATGTCTTCAGTAGGACTCAGGATAAAAAGAAAGCTGAACTGAAAACAGTGATTAGGGGAGGATTTAAACAAGACAAGTATGAGTTACTTACACAAGTAAGTGGGAAATAATGAAGACCTTGTCAAAATAACTGTTAATCTGAAAGGAGGTAAATGGGGATACTTGAAACATTTGATTAATGCGTATATACAAATCAGCAGGGCTGGCTGATATACAGCCCAAGGTCTTAAGGGAATTTGCTAATGAATTTATGGAACCACTGGTGATTATTTCTGAGAAGTCACACAGAAATGGGGAAGTACCAGAGGATTTGAATAAAGCAAGTGTTGAACCAATATTCAAAAAAACAAAGACTCACTGTGAGATTAATACACCTCTACCCTGATATAACGCGGTCCTTGGGAGCCAAAAAATCTCACCACCTTATAGGTGAGACCGCGTTATATCGGGTTCGGTCCAGTACGGCGTACCGGCTCTTGCTGGTACGCCGTGCCAGACTGGACCGGCTTCCCCGGCGGTGATTTAAAGGGCCTGGTGCTCCACCACTGCAGGGAGCCCATGGCCCTTTAAATCATCACCGGAGCTCTGGGAGTGGGGCTCAGGTGGGGATTTAAAGGACCTGGAGCTCCTTGCAGTGGCCAGAGCCTCTGGCCCTTTTAATCCCTGCCTGAGCCCTGGGGCTGCCAGGCTTGAGCGGTGATTTAAAGGGCCCAGGGCTCCACACAGATTTGGATATAACACAATAAAGCAGTGGGGCTCAGGTGGTGCTTCAAAGGGCCCGGGGCTCCTGGCTGCTTTACCACGTTATACCCAAATTCATGTTATATCAGGTTGCGTTCTAGCAGGCTAGAGGTGTATCTATTCTGTATAGCCTTACCATTTGCCCTCAACTGAACTCCTACAGAAAAATGATAACAGACAAAAACACCAAAATACTTTTTCTCAAAGTGATCATTCCATATCTGACCTTTCAAGCCACATCCTCAACAGAAACCTGCACAGCACCTTCAAAACACGAGCTTGGGAACTTAAATGCATAACTCCACTTGACACCAAAAATCATGGCTGGAGATACTGGATTTATGACTTTTTATAACAATTTGTAACCTACTAACCCTCCTTTGTCCTATAACTGCAGAGGTATTAACTGCCCCCTTCATCTTGAATAGTCTCTTGCAACATGTATTAACTCCTTATCTGTTCCATACTTGTATTTAGCTGTTGACACTACCTGTCCCAGACTTGAAGTAGTGCTCTGCGTATGCCTCTCTCACCACCAGAAGTTGGACCAATAAAAGATACTACCTCACCCATCTACTCTGTCTAAATGAATAAATAAATAAAATAAAAGATAGAGCGAGACTGAAACTAGGACCCTCCAACCAGCCTTTATTTAGCCATATATTCCTAACACTCCCAGCACCTCCATCCGTTTGTTAGTTACACCGACTCATTACATCTTGTCTTTAGAGACTTGACTTATCCTTACACACAGGTGTAACTTTATGTAAGGAATAATGCCACTGAAGTGCACAATTGTATGAAGGATGAGCAGCTTGAATTGTAAGCACTGCAGGGCAGGGAAGCTTGCTTAATATGTGCTTGCACAATGTGCTTGCACTACCAAAATGGTGTCCCAAACTTGATTGAGTATGACTGTAATACTGCTACTAATAAATAATTGCTATTAGTAGCAAGACCGACCGTTATGTATAAGCACGTAGGACGGTGGAATTACAAGAACTCAACAACATGGACCTGCTAAAGAACATAAGCTACAAGTCACACTTAGCTGGCTACATTTGGGATAAAGACGTGTGGACCCAGTTCTGTACAATGGTGACCTGTGGCAAACTGAGCCTTCATCTCTGCCCTAGAAAAGATAGCTTTCTAAAGGCTCAAAAGGGTTCAATATGAGCATAAAAATGGCTACATTGGCTCAGACTAATGGGCCATCTAGCCCAGTGGCCTGTCTCTGATCCTTGGAGTTTAGGGACAACTGGAGTCTGGTGTTGCATCCCTGACCATTTTGGCTACTAGTCATTGATGGACCTAGCCTCCATGAATGCATCTAATTCTTTCTTGAACCCATTTATACTTTTAGCCTTCACAGAATCCCATGGCAACAAGTTCCACAGGCTGACTATGTGTTGCGTGAAGAAATACTTCCTTTTGTTTGTTTTAAAGCTGCTGTCTATTAATTTCATCAGGTGACCCCCTAGTTCCTTTGTTATGTGAAAGAGTAAATAACACGTCCCTATTCACAAGACAGTCTGGCATACCAGTTTACCAATATGAACTGGCACACGGTCACTCTGTTACAATGGGGTACAGAATACTGACCGGAGTAAGGGTACAGAAGGCATGTGAACACAGTAGTTTCAGCATGTTTTTGCAAAGAAAGAAGTGGGAATTGGCCATATATGTACTGGGCTCTGGTCCAGCTGTGCAAAGGGACACAGAAGAAGACAGTGGTTTCAGGGATTGGCACTAGACGCTGGGGTATCTGTGTTCTTCAGTTAAAGCCTTTGCTAGGGTAATCTTACAATACCTTACTTGAAAAAATTAATTCAAATTGGTTTGGCTAGGAGCACTGCCACATGGGTTAAAACAAAACTGATGGAAGAATCATAAATAAGGGGTAATGATAAGAGGCAATATTTGGTGCAGAGGGAGATGCTTTGGTCTGGTTTTATTTAACATCATTAATGATTTAGAAACTTATGTAAGCAGCCCATTAAATTAAAGTTGCAAATTACTGGGAGGTGTTACCACCAGCAGGGAGGACAGACAAAATAATAGGAGCACGGGGACCTTGAAAGGTTAGCAGTATGAATAGGCAATAAAAGGGGATCCAACTGAAAACACGAAGGTAAATACATCTGGGGAAAATACCTATATAGCTTACACATCAAATTTCCAAAAGCATCTCAGGGTTAGCTCCACCAAGGAGGTTCAGGCTCAGTGTTGCAAAGCCTGACTTTAGGCCCAGTAGAATCCACACTCCCAAGTTAGACGTTCAAGCTCCCTATAAAATGCCTGTGGAGAGTTGGATGCCTAAGAACGGGATACACAAAAGCCCACAGACTGAGTGGTGGGCTATCTAAGCTAGCTAGTAGGAAATGCCAACCAGAGGGGCAACCCATTGTATACAGCTCCACCCCTTATGTGTGCGCTTAAAACCCACTACTCAGACGGAGTGAGGCAGGCTCCTAAGGCCAGGTCTATACTTAAAAGTTATGTCGACCCAGCTACATTGCTCAGGGGTGTGAAAAATCCACACCCCTGAGCAATGTTGTTAAGCCGAGCTACCCTAGTGTAGACCATGCTAGGTCAGTGGAAGAATTCTTCTGTTGACTAGCTACTGCCTCTCCGGGTGGTGGATTAACTAGGCCGATGGGAGAAACCCCTCCCTTCACTGTAGTAAGCATCTACATGAAAACATGACAGCAGCCAGCAGGTGTGTTTCTGTAGCATTTCAAGTGTAGACAAACCCTTAGTCTGGGCAGGATCGAGACACCTATCTCTGCTTGGGATTCACAGCTCCAACCACTCTCCTGGAATCAGACGACTAAGCCAGGTCAGCCCTTTCTCAAGGAGAAGATGGCGGTGGTGCTGCCTAAGTTTCTGCCAGTTGGCACGTACAAAGTCACCATAAGGCATGAAATCACTGAGCTGCTCAGTGCCTAACTCAAACTTAAGCCCTGCTGTTCCCCTGCTTCGCTTGCCTAAGGGGCCTGATTTGGTAGGTGTGCATGGTACACATGTAACCTGCACAAGAGAAGGAGGAGATGGTGGTGGTTGTCCCCATGCCCAATAGCCTAGTGGTTAGAGCACTCACCTGGGATGTGGGCAACCCAAGTTCAAATCCCTGCTCTGGCTGATTTGGTGTAGGGAGGTGAACCCAGGTCCTTTCACCAGCCCAGATGATTGCCCCAATCTCTGGGTATAAGGATAGGCAGCACCACTAACTCTTCTGTCTGGATGAGGCTCCATACACAAGGTAGGCACGAGCTAAGTATCAAGCTGCTAGGCAGTGTCAGGCCTGAGGCATGTTTATGCATGCTCACCAGCAAAAACTGGGGGCACCTACGGGACTCTACCAGTGAAAACCTAGGTGTCTACAGGGTTGGTGGAAGCTAAGCAGGGGTTCTGAGTATGTTAGTGGTGCCTAAATGTCGGATTTAGGGCTAGATTAACAAGGAGACCTTAGATGCTCAACTGCCTAAGTGTAGTCCAAAACTTTAAGGCAGGTGAACGGAAAGCGGTATGTTCATCACTCCCTCCCCCTAAGGGCAACAATATTGTTCTTCTCCTCCCAGTCCCTCAGTTGTAAAAACAACATTAACCGAGGCTAATGTCTGAAAAAAGGAATAATCACAATAATGAGGATGCAAGCCTGTTGTTCGGTGCCATTAACACTAAGTGATTACATGCTGTCAGAACCTGAAGAGAAAGACAGCTGCAAGCAGAAGAACTTTGCTGTGGAAGCAACAAGCCCTCTGCCTGCTGTAGCGAGCGGAGCGTACAGCCCAGGTCAAAGAACAGCTGAGCTTGGCAGAGTCACTGTAATGCCAAATGGCTGAGAGCAATTTGTTCATAACCAAAGTATTTTTTCCATCTTCAAGTGAAATACTTTCTTGCTTGGAAATCGGACAGGATGGTGGATGGCTGTGCGCTAGACTGGTTCCAATCTCTCCTCTCTGTTCCTGAGGCAAGTGGGTTTATCTTCTTTTATTTAAAACTGCCCATAAGAACGTACAAGAACAATCAGCCATACTGGGTCAGAACAATGGGCCAAAGGGGATGTCTACAAGGGAATTAAATACCCACGGCTGGCCCATGTCAGCTGCTTCAAGCTCTCAGGGATCAAGTTGTACAGTTGCCATGTAGATATTTGGGCTTGGGCTGGAATCTGAATGTCTACTCCACAATTTTGCAGCCTCACAGCCAAGCCCCAGGAGCCCAAGTTGGCTGACATGGGCCAGCCACGGATGTTTAATTGCAATGTGGAGATACCCTATACGTACAGCAGGGGTGGGCACACTTTTTGGCCTGAGGGCCACATCTGGGTGGGGAAATTGCATGCAGAGCCATGAATGTAGGGCTGGGGCAGAGGGTTGGGATGCGGGAGGGAGTGAGGAGTGCAGGAGGGGGCTCAGGGTAGGGGTTTGGGGTGCAGGGAGGGGTGCGGAATATTGCAGGAGGCTCAAGGGGTTAGGGGCCACTGGGGTGCAGGCTGCAGGAGGGGTTCGGGTGCGGGCTCCAGCCCAGCGCTGCTTACCTGGAGTGGCTCTGGCCTCTGTCCTGGCCCCGTGCCATTCCCAGAAGCAGCCGGCACCACATCCCTGCAGCCCCTGGGGAAGGGGGGGCAGAGGGCTCCGTGAGCTGCCCTCACCTGTGGGTACTTCCCCCAAAGCTCCCATTGGCCGCAGTTCCCCGTTCTTGGCCAATGGAAGCTGAGGGGGGCAGTGCCTGCAGGCAAGGGCAGCGCACAGAGCCCTCCACCCCCCAAGGCCGCAGTGATGTGGTGCCAGCTGCTTCTGGGAGTGGCGCAGAGCCCGTGGCGCTATGAGGGTGGTAACCCCGTGGGCCAGATCCAAACCCCTGATGGGCCAGATCCGGCTCGCAGGCCGTAGGTTGCCCCCCCTGTGTACAAGCTTCAGAGAGGCATCTAGTTTTGTTAGTGATTCTCAACTGTGAACACTCTTTGGAGTTAGGCATCTAATGTGTTTTTTGCAAGAAGCCGGGGACATTCTCTCATAATCTTTACTGCGGGGGTGAAGGGGCTCAGCTGGATGTGGGAGACCTCCCAGTTCAAGACTCCCCACACCAGAAACGGAGAAAGGGGTTGAGCAACAATCTACCATTTTGTAGGTGAGTGCCCTAAATTACTGAGCTATGGGACATTTTGATCTGTGGCTCCCTCCATCTCTCATGTTGAAGCTGTGCCATTGTGGAGCAGAGAGACTGGCCCTTGGATGAGTGCTCTATTCTCCAGGCTCCAGCATCAGTCTCACTCTGAGTATTTATCCACTGTGGAAGAGCTTCAATAGGAGCGACTGAGGATCCTCCATATCAGAAGATCCCGTAGCCCAGTTTATTAGGGCATGTACCTGAGAGGTGACAGATCGCTGCTCAAATCACTTCTCTGGCAAAGGGGGAACTTGAACTAGGTGGTCGCCCACATCCCAGGTGAGTATGCAAACCCTTGGGCTAGAAGTTAGGAGGGAACTCTTCCCCTACAGCTGTTTTGTCAGGCAGCCTCTGATCAGGCCCTGCAGGTGAATTGGGCCGCTAAATGCCTATATTCCCTTGGCTTGTGAATCGCTCTGGGGCTTAGGTGGCAGATAGGCATCTGGACGCTAGAGGAAGGAAGCAATGCACACACCTGTCATAAATAGATAGCTAAGGGTTAATGTTTCTTTTACCTGTAAAGGGTTAACAAAGGGAACCAAACACCTGACCAGAGGACCAATCAGGAAACTGGATTTTTCAAAGTCAGGGAGGGAATTTTTGGACTCTGAGTCTTTTGTTTGTCTCTCAGCTATGAGAAGCTTCTTTCTTCTTCTAATCTTCTGTTTCCAACTTGTAAGTACAGGTAGAAAAACAATATAGGCTTTTATGTTGTTTTGGGTGTATTTACATGTGTGTAACTTGCTGGAATGTTTCAAATTGGATATCTTTTTGACTCAGACTGTTTATTCATATTTTTCTTATAAGCAATAGCCCTGTATTGTCATCTTGTTACAGAGAATATGTTTATGTCTTTTTTCTTTCTTTTTTATATAAAGCTTTCTTTTTAAAACCTGTTTGAGTTTTTCTCTGGTTAAGGAGAAAGGAAAGACAGGGGGGAGGGGAAACACTACGCTCTGTGTTTAACTCTCCTAGTGTCCCAGGGCGGGAAGAAGCTAAGGGGGAGGAGAGATAGAATCTCTTCTGTTTCCTTGTATTTGGGGTTTGTCTCTTTGTGGAATAGAGGAGATATGCTTCTTGGTATTGTGATGTAAAGAGATTGCATCAATACTCCCAGGTTAGCCCAGAGAGGAAAGTCTGGGTGGGAGAGAGAGAGGGAAGGGAAGTGGGTTATTTCCCTTTGTTGTAGGCTCAGGGTTTCTGAGTCTTGGGGTCCCTCCAGGGAAGGTTTTGGGGAGACCAGAGGGGGCCAAAACCCTGGAAATTTTGGATGGTGGCAGTGAGATCAGATCTAAGCTGGTAAATTGAGCTTAGAGGGGTTCATGCTAGGCACCCAGATTTTTGGATGCTTAGGTCCAGATTTGGGAAGAGGCTTATGATAACAGGCAGAAACTTAGGTACCCAGAGAACTGGGTAACTGCAAGAACTTAGACAGCAAGTGAGTTCAGGCATCTGCAGAGTTTGGCAGTTTTGTGAAATCACAGCAAAGCCTAACCCTGGGACTTGGGCTCCAAAGTATTTCTGTAAACCTAGACTTTAGCTTTTCTTTTACTCTTTACTCACCCGCAGGACAAGAGAAGTACTTACCTACTTTTCATCAGAGGCTCTTAGTACACTTTAGAGGAGTACTATGTACGAGTGATGCATTAGGACTCCATCCCTGTTTTTTAAATCAGTGTGTGAACTTGTGTGCACTGCATGAGCCATCTTGGTTTTTTGTTCTACTGCTTCTGTGAACAACTGTTTGATTTCACCCACAATAATTCTCATCTCTTTGAGATCATGTGCTTATGTTACAGCCAATGATCATTAAGAAAATATAGGAAGTATATAATGTTTAGGACAGGAAATGAATATCTTACCCAAGTGCAGCCTGAGAGGGGTGGAATTTAGGATCTGATTCAAGAAAGTACTTAACAGTGCACTTAAGTCCTTCTCTGTTCAGAAAAGCAGGTAAGCACATGGTGAGTGCTTTCCATAATCAGGGCCCTCATTTGGCAGAATATCAATTGCCTACATTGAAATTTGGTGATGACGTCTAGGGGCCTTTCACATCTCATCGAAAAAAGAGCAGCCCCAGCAGCACTGTTGCTTCGTAATGAAGCAATGTATTAGCAGTAACTCAGACGGAAGGCTCCTGCCTCCTGAATCATCAGCATCACTGGCCACAGCAGCTAGGTCTGGTGTTCCTTAGAGATCTCCCATTCAAGAACTCACTTGGCCCAACCTTTCTTAGCTTGTGGGTATTACACAAGTCAGCAGCACAAGATGGTATGGCTACAGGCTACTATAAATTGTGAGACTTATAACATTCCCTGTACAAACTGGCCTAAAAACATTCATTCTTGGCTGGAAATTCACAACTTTTGGGGAAAAAAAAACTTTCTAGTAGTTTTTGAGGTTATAAAAATACATTTTTAAATGGCTGAATTGGTTTTCCCTTGTGCATCATATTCTGGTTAACTGAACATTTCAAGACTGTTTTTAGTATGCGGAGATACTGAGAATGTGCATAGATCCACACACACTAATTTATTGGAATAGATCCAAAAAGACAATTAAAGACTAGTAGGTAAATATACATAGAATTTCTTTAAAAAACTTTCTCTTTCAAGTATTTACAAGTAAGAAATTAGCCCACTTTGTGCACATCCTTTTGCTGCTCTTGCTTTTTAGTCAGATTTTCCCAAAACTTTATTATTTGTGGATTAATATATGGATGGGGCACCTCCAAAGAACATACACTTGGAGGCTGGAGTTTAATGGATGCTAATCTCCACAAGGCTCTCTCTGAATTTGGTAACTGTGCTAACAACCTCTGCCCACGTTCACAGAAAGTTTTGAAGCCAAGACGCTATGTTTTAGAAGGCTCAAGATTCAATGCCCAAGTTTTCCATAGGTTTTGTTAGGTGTCACAGATGTTATTTTTCAAATTAGATAGAAAATCAAGATTCAGACCACTCACAGTCATTAAAGATGTGCTGGAACTTTTTGTAGTTGCATTATTAGTGCTGGTGCCCTGGCCATATTCTAATTATATTCTACCTAACTATATTTCCCCAGTGCTTTCAGTTGGATAGTGTTCCTGAACTGTTGTGTAGTGTTGCTGTGTGCTGCTGAACAGCTGCCACACTTCTACCCAGAGGTGGCTGCATTTTAGTAGTAGCCAAGGCAGTGTCTGTGCATTATTTGTATATCAGTTACGCTTTAATGCACAGTGAGATCCTTCAGGATATAAACTGCTATATAAATGAAAGATCATTATTATTAGTCTGTTGCTGTGATTTTAATCAGCTGTCCATTGTCCCAAGTCCCAACCACACATTTCCTTCCAGATCTGCTAGAAGACCTAGGTTTTCCCTCTCTACCACTTTTCTCCCAGCTGTAGAAAAACGGACACGGCATGCTGAAAGGCCAGCTTTTAAATCTGTGGGCTCGGAGAAGTAGGCAACTATTAAGAAACCATACTCCATAACCATAGCCATCTGGGAATTTCTCTCCAAACAAGCTGTGCTCTAACCCATTTTAGTGTCTGAAGTTGATCCTAACTTTGTAACAGGAAATGAATAGGCTGGGGATCCACAACCAGTGCCACAAGTTAACAGGCCCACTAGTTAAGCAGTGAAGTTATGCTTCACTGACCAAGAACCAGAATTTATTTAAAAGGTGAAAAAAAACCCCAAGCCCACAATGTTTGTGTTGTACTGTTTAGCCTGAATCTAAGTTTTCTAAAGGGTTCCCATTCGACTGAGCCATATAACAAATCTTCCTGGCTAAGAGCTGGAGAAGGAGGCTGAAACTGCTTTTCTGTGTCTGCTGGGAATTGCTGGTACTAAATTAGCTTCTCTGGAATCATTGCTGGTCCCACCGTGCTGCTGCTGTTACCCTGTGGAGAAACTCTGTAACACAGCTCTATTTGCATGCAGCCTGAATTCTAAGTAAGCAGGAATATGGAATTTTTAATCAGACACAGAAACACATTCTGTATTCTTTATGCTTGGAGAAAAATAAACCCTTGAAGAGTGAACTGGAAAGGGAGGATATCTGTCTGCAAAGGGAGGACTTCTGAGCTATATGGAGCAGGGGAGGCTTTTTTCTCCCACTCTTTTGCAGACTGGAGGGAGGTGGCCATCAGGACAGTGCAAAGAGCGATAATAACAGCTCCCAGCACTTGTCTGCTGCTGTCATCTGTGACTGCAGCAGACTAGCAGAGCATGTGGTTGGGGGGCCTCCAAATATCCAGCAGTACAAATATAGGCTGAAAATGAGACCACAATCATGTTGCTAAACACATATTTTTATGCTGTTTGGGAAACGCTAAAGATTCGGTTCACCCTAAACATACAGTAGGAGATTTTTTATAGGCACAAAGGCCACTTATGTGTCTAACTCCCACTGACTTTCAAAGCAAGCTCAGTATATAACTACCCTTTGTGCCATTCAAATCTTGCCTCAGGTCAATATCAAAAGTCCCATTGTCTATGATGGGATTAGGTTTTGTCCCAAAGGCATCAATTTATTTTAAATTGTCATTAAAAAGAGATTTAAATTGACCTCTACATTTTTTCACAAGTCACCCCTCCCATGCTATACGCAATCACACTAGCTAGTTATTAAAGTGATAAAAACCTTCTGGTTAAAATATAAAAATGAGGTGCACAAACTTTTCGCAACAAACCAGGCTTTGTGTGAACCTGACCGAGGGAGGATCACATTAACATGTGGTTAATTTTTATGTTGTTAAATAACATCTGCATTTTTTTATTTATTTAAATCCTAGATAATGAGGCAACTCATGTAAGCTGTATCACACCCTTTATTTCTGGTTTACAATCTTTAGAGAAAAATATCATTAACTACTGTCTGAACACAGTGGGGTTCTCAATTCAATTTCACTCTTGTTAATACAGAGGAACAATGAAAATCTGTAATTAGCACAGAAGCAGCAGGAACACAGTGGCATTGGCTGGAAGTTGGTGTGTGATTTTTTAATCTGTTTGCTGCAGGACAAAATTCAGCTCAGCAGTCAAAAAGAGGGCACTCTTTTAAATATAAAAAATGTGGAACTGACATTTGAAATGGCTTTTTTGGTTTTAAGGTGTTTCCTGTCCGTATTTTGAAACTAAAAATAAAATATAAGAGGAGTTTTAAAAAACATAAACATTCAGGCACATGTTAGCAGTGATGCAATGTGGCTCCCTGGCTAAGGAGCTGTCTTGGTGGTCAGCAGAGGTAGCTTCTATAGCTAAGGTTTTGTCATGGTTATTTTTAGTAGAAGTCATGGACAGGTCACAGGAAGAAACAAAATTTCACGGAGGCTGTGACCTGTCTGTGACTTTTACTGCTGCAGCTCCATAGTTTCCCTTGCTACCACGGTGGCTGGGTGCTGCAGGGTTCTCTCTCCTGCCTCCCCGCCAGGCTGTCCCTGGTCCATGGAACGCTGAGGAGGGCCTCCTGAGGAGGCTGTCACCTGTCACTGGAAACCTGCAGGGAGACCCTGAGGAGGCTGTAGCCTGTTGCTGCAAACCTGCAGGGGGATCCTGAGGGGGGCTGTCGCCCGTCATTGCAACCCTGCCAGGGCCCCACTGGCTGCCAGCTCTAGTCCTGCAGCCGCAGGGACTGAAGCAAAAAATGTCAGGGAAGTCTCTGGAAATCTCGGATTGACCTCCCTGAGAAAAACATAGCCTTACCCATGTGAACTGAGTACTATCATCCTCATTTTACAGAGAGGTAAACTGACTCACAGAGTATTTGTATGGCTTGCCCTAAGGTCATGCAGCCTGTCAGTGATTAGAACCCAAGAGTTCTGCCTCTCCCAGCCTCACACTGCAAATCATGGTGCTTAAATATTAAGGGAAAAAATGTTCAGTATGATGCACAAGGGCATTCAAATACATGGCTAAATATGTATAATGAAGATGAATAAAAACATTTTGTATACATCTCCCTTCCCCTGCCACTCTCACTATTATTATTATGCAGTCATTTTTTTTCCCCCAGTAGAAAATACTGAGGCACTGGTAATTCAATCTTAATGTTTTTTCTCACCTGCAGAACTGCCTGGAGTGGTTCATGTTGGGACCTGCTTTAATATTGCCTTTCTCTGGGTCATAGATGGTGGTTGCTCTTGCATAAGCTCCTCCAAGAATAAAGATGAACCCATTGAGAGTGACTGCAGGAGCATATTTGTTATCTGTCAATGGAAAGCAATACTGAGATCAGTTTCTAGGCTCAGGTTTGGAGTTGTTTTTGTCTATACATTCCCTTTATTTAGAGATAAGTCACGTTTCTCTAAACCTCCAAGGCTAGGGAAAGAAAAATGAGGAAGTCTTTTTTGTTTTTGTTCATTTCTCCTAAACTTCTCAAAGGCACTTTTAAAGTTCATCATCAGTCCTTCATTCCCCAGCAAGCCCCTCCTCCCCCCTTTAAACTGGTAATTCCTCTCCAAACCCCACTGAGCCACAGTGAAAGCTCTGTTCTTGTATCTGAAATTAATGTATCAACTTGTTGCAGAGTTCTGAATTGCAGCAAATCTTCACTCACTTTCCATTTCTGAGCAGTGGCTCAGTACAAACGAATCCTAGAGCAAAGAATCCCACTTCTTAATAGTATTAAAAAATAGATTATCTTTCGTATTCCTCTGTTGCTTGTGGGTGGGTACCAACACATCTAAGAATATTTTCTGGGGCCTAACATTTCTCCCTTAATCTTTCCTGCAGACATAATCTGCAGCTGCCACTGACTTCAACTGGAGTTGTGAGTGCTCAGAATTTCTGACATGTTAGCCCCCCAAATGTTCTAAACTGATTTCTGCTGAAGTTTCCAGGGAATGCTTTAACACTGAGAAATTATCTGCAGAGTTATCAGATGATACTTGGTAAAGTTAACCATATCATTATTTTCATAAATAATATGTGAAATTTAGCTAGCAGACTTATTCCATACATCCCTATTATAATATATCATATGCTTATACACTGGGAAACTTTAACAATGCTGGTTGATATTTCCCATGCCTGGTGTTTTCGCAGGCTATTTTTTTTAACATTTCCACTAAAATGGTCCAGCAGTTTCCAAGAACGAGATTGTTGTTCTGCACATATTAAAAAACTCCTCAAATTTTGAGCTGAGAAGTTCTAGCATCTCCATGTTTTGGAGCAGGGACTTGTAATTTGGCAGAGTGGCAGTCTTTGTGTCAGGGACAATCCTTTTGTTGTTCCAGTGAAAAAGGTGACCAAATTTGGCCAAGTTACCCCAAAACTATGTTAAAAGAACATCATCAAGGTCAAAGCACTCAGAAGTTAGGAAATACCAGAATTAAGGTTGCCTGTTAAACCTTAAGTCAGCCCTCTTGTGTGTATGCTTTATGGTAATACATGAGTATGTATTTAAAATCTGTATCATAAGGCATATGCACACGGGACAGAATTAAGGAAACTTTTATTCCTCACTTTTGCGTAGATTTACTATAAGTGGACTTTTTTATTTCAATGTGAGTTGCATGCATGCTTACAACTAAGCGAACACTTATGCACTTGTCTTGAACAGGGCCTAAGTTAGTTTCCTTGCAAAGACTACACTGGAAATAAGTGGCTGTGATGTGATGCATGCTATTGTTCAAGTTTTAGCAGGAAAGAATCCTGTAGAAAGTTGAGCTACAGCATATGCTCAAACTTTTAGTTTCAGCCTCCAGGGGATATTGCATGTCAGCTGTCTGTGTGCAGTTAGTAAAGCATCCCAAGTGTAGAAAAAACAACAAGGAGTCCTTGTGGCACCTTAAAGACTAACAAATTTATTTGGGCATAAGCTTTCGTGGGCTAGAGCCCACGTCATCAGATGCATGAAGTGAAAAATACAGGAGCAGGTATAAATATATGAAAGGATGGGGATTGCTTTACCAAGTGTGAAGTCAGTCTAATGAGATAAATCAATTAACAGCAGGATACCAAGGGAGGAAAAATAACTTTTGAAGTGATAAGAGAATGGCCCATTACAAACAGTTGAGAAGAAGGTATGAGTAACAGTAGGGAGAAACTAGTAATGGGGAAATTAAGTTTAGGTTTTAGTTGGGGGTGAAGGTGATGGCTAGTGGCATTCTGTCACTTTCTTTGTTGGGCCTATCTTGTAATAGGTGACTTCTTGGTACACCACTAGCCATCACCTAAAACCTCTTCAGTGCATCATCAAGAATCTACTACCTATCCTGAAGGACGATCCCTCACTCTCATAGACCTTAAAGACAGGCCAGTCCTCGCTTACAGACAGCCTCCCCCCCCTGCCTCTTAACCTGAAACAAATACTCACCAGCAACTACACACCACACAACAAAAATACCAATCCAGGAACCAAACCCTGCTACAAACCCCGGTGCCAACTCTGCCCACACATTTATTCTAGGGACAACATCATAGGACCTAACAACATCAGCCACACCATCCAGGGCTCGTTCACCTGCACATCTACCAATATGATATACGCCATCATGTGCCAGCAATGCCCCTCTGCCATGCACTTGTGCCAAACCGGACAGTCTCTACGCAAAAGCAACCTCCATCCTTTCATGTATTTATACCTGCTCCTGTATTTTTCACTTCATGCATCTGATGAAGTGGGCTCCAGCCCACGAAAGCTTATGCCCAAATAAATTTGTTAGTCTCTAAGGTGCCAGAAGGACTCCTCATTGTTTTTTCTGATACAGACTAACAAGGCTACCACTCTGAAACCTGTCACCAAGTGTAGCAAGTACTGAAGTGGCTAAAGCAAGTTACTGGAAAAAGACAGGAGAAGTCTGTTGCTAACCAAGTATCTATATGCATATGTCGAAAAACAAATTACCCTTAGGAAAATGTCATCGCTCGTTGTGATTTAAAAAATAATAATCATATAACAGAAAGCTGGGAAGAAACTAATTCACTTAGAAGACAGAACAATATCTTCTCAACTCCACTAAGCCATTATAACATAGCAGAAAGACTTATCTGTCCTAACACTTCCTATCCCATCTATTTCAAAATCAAAATGTGTGTGTGTGTGTGTGTTCTCCATATTTAACTATCAATTTTTTCTGGTCTCTCTCTGGCTAACATTCTGCAAGAGAGTATATACAGCCCACAAAAGAGAGCTCAGAATTAAACTTCCAAATCTCACAGGAAATTTATTTTGGGCTTCCTCAAGGCAGAATTCTCAAGAGGCTGAATTGCTGCCTTCATATTCCTTTCTATCAGCAAAAAAGAGGAAACCCCTTTGGTTATTTAAATAGTGATATTTTTCTCTTTTTAAATAAGCAGATTGACTCTAGTAAAAGAATGAGAACCAGCCTATCAACTTTGATTCCTACCACTATTTTCAGTATTTCTCTTATTCATAATCTTCTACTGTTTTCAACTTTAGCCATAATTTCTAAGTAAGTACAAAGTAAATTTGAGAGCTTTCAGGAAGGAAGAAGTTCATAGCAAGGAAACTCAATCTCTGGTGAGGACTTTATATTACAAAAATATAAAGGAACCCCACAGAGATGGGGATCAGAAAAGATATAAAGCAACGTATTTTGTATTACTGTGGCTGCAGTAAACCCCCACAAGTGCCACTGATTTATCCCCAAACTTGTAATTTCCCCCTAGATGTCATGGTTTGATAACCAAATATGGTCTTTCAGTGTCCTCCAGGTGGATGGCCGATATCCATCCTTAGCTCTCATCACTTGGATAGCACCAATTCCTCTTCCTTTCTCAATTTTCCTCTTCAAGGTTGGATAACCTTATTCAAACACTCCACATGCTCCATTTCCCTCCCCCACCTAAAGGTCACTTGCTAGCAGGTTAGTGATGAAATCAGATGCTAATTGTCCAAAACCATGTTTTGACCAGGCCTTTTTGATGATGATGATAGATGTGTCACTGAATTCCCATGAACAGACAGCTTGGGCCACATTACTGAGGAACAAAACAGAAGCACTCTATATATTAAATGGCTAGTGGAGGAATGGATAAATGGGGAAGAACAAAAAAAAAGAGGAGGAGGAAGGGGTTAGGGTGACCAAACATCCCATTTTAGCCAGGATAGTCCCTTTTTTAAGCCCTGTCTTAGCCGTCCCAACTTTTTTGATAAAAAGTGGGCATTTGTCCAATTTGCTCTTGCCAAACTGATCAAGCTGGCAAAAGCAAATGGGACAGATGCCCACTTTTTTCAAAAAAGTGGGGTGCAGGGAAACGTGCTGGGGAGGGAAGGGGGAAAGCAGCAATGCAAGCCCCAGCCCTTTGGGAAATATGGTCACCCTGGAAGGGGCTGAAAGAGAAAAGAGTTGTTCTTCCCACAAAGAACCCTTTCAGCAGCAGTTTGAAGACATCTGGACACTTTAATCCACTTCCTGTCATAAAATCTAAATTGGAAACTGCCCAGTATTCCATGTATAGTTTTTGCAACAGAAAGTTAGTTGAGATTTAAATGCAGAAAAAAGGGTTAGGATTTTTTTTTTAAATGGTAGGAAAAAAGTCCACTGCTTTATTATTCCCCCCCACATCATTTTGCTAAGAACTATTGTTCAAAGTGGAAGAACTCACTGTATAACTCCATTCACTGAAATTGTTGCTCTTTAAAATAAAGGGGGAGTTTAAACCCAGTGAGTGATATTCTTTTAGCAAGAAGTCATTCCAGAATGTGGTTTGTACTTGTAGGAAACCACTGGGCAGGTGCACTTCTTGGGTGGTTGAAAATCTAGCCTGTCTGAGACATATATCAATAACCTCAAAATAACAATATGCTCTCTTTGTTATGGCTTATGGCTACAGTATCACATTAACAAACTATATATTCAGTAAGACAGAATTCTAAAATGTCCTGCTGCACTCTCAGCAACTGCTGAAAGATCTTACATTGCATTCCGAGCCAGTGCTTGGTTACAGCCTGAAATGGTATTAAAATGAATGGCGGAAATGATCCCTATTGTAAACATCTTATTGAAATCACACCAGCCAAAACATTTTTTTTTCAAAAAAATGCTGGCACGCCACTGTATGACTGTATCCAGATATTATTCCTACTGAATAGTCCACTGAATTCCTTATGAGGTGAATATATGTATGCTTATGAAACAGACTGGAAAACTAGTTAATGGAAACCAAATCTACTTTGAAAACTGTGTGTCTCCACTTCTCCCTGAATATCTAAGGCAGAAAAACTCATGCCTTGTGTAGCAAATCAAGATACAGGAATGGGATAAGATGACATCCCTCAGCAGCCCAGAGACTGCAGTCTGATTCTTAACATAGCTTGTGAGGTCTGAACTGCAAATATTGTAATTAGCAGCCAGTTCTCAGATTTCAGACATTTGGCAAGGAGCTGCTGCAGCTCCTTGAAGCCAATGCCCTCATTGGAACAGGAGAGAAAGAGAAAATGAGAATGAGTATTATACCACTGACCAAGCACACACCCAGCTTCGGATCAATGGAGAATGCACCAGAGGTGACAGTGCAGAAAATCTAAAGAGGAGGGGTGAGCAAATCTAGGGACTAACACAAGGGGTAAAAAACATACACTCCATGTTCATCTAAACTAAATAGCTAACTGGCACTTCCTCCCTTCTCTGTCTAATATAGGATTTATGCTTACTATGTAGTAGGTCATGATTTTCTGTAATTTCAAAGGACAGGTAATACACCAGAGGCACTTAAATGAATCCTTGGCAAAGTCTCTCGCCTTCAATCACAACAGTACCTTTTTTCTGTATGAAGGAAATTACTCTTGTATTTTTCAAAAGCAAAAAGCCCTACCGGAAATAATTTGTTCAGGTCTGGACACCAATTAACCAAGAAAATGCTGATGAACTGGAGGGCGTTAGAGGACAGCAACAAAATAGATCACAAGGCTGGAGGGATTGACTTGTGAAGAAAGATCAGAAGAGCTGAAATATTATCAGCTTTGGTAAATGCAGACCTTAATAAATATTGAAACACCAAGGAGGAAGAGGCATTATTTAGAGTGCTACCTGTGGATTACAGCTAAGTGAAATGAAGAGAAGGAAAATTTAGGTTTAACACTGGGAAAAAATTCTGAGATCTAGTTGGGTGTAGCATAGTTTCCCAATGGAAGAGGTGGAAGACCCATTGCTTGATACGTTTAAAACTAAGCTAGATGAAGCACTAGAAAATATGCTGTCTGGAACAGTCCAGCCCTGGCAGAAGGATGGACTAAGGCAGGGATGGCCAACCTCGGCCTGAGAAAGAGCCAGAATTTACCAATGTACATTGCCAAAGAGTCACAGTAATACGTCAGCAGCCGCGCATCAGCTCCCCACTCCACTCCCAGCACCTTCCACCCACCGGCAGCCCTGCTAGTCAGCGCCTCTCCCTCCCTCCCTGTACCTCCCAATCAGCTGTTTCATGGCATGCAGGAGGCTCTGGGGGGTGGGGGAGGAGCGAGGGCACAGCAGGCTCAGGGGAGGGTGTGGGAAGGGGTGGAGTGGGGGTAGGGCCTGTGGCAGAGCCAGAGGTTGAGCAGTGAGCACCCCCCAGCACATTGGAAAGTTGGCACCTGTAGCTCCAGCCCCGGAGTCGGTGTCTATACAAGGAGCCACAGGTTGGCCACCCCTGAACTAGCGAGCCTTCTACTTTCTCTGATTCTGAATTTCTAAAAGAAAATCACAGGAACTGTTACTCCTTTAAATTAAACAAGGCAAAATCAGCCCTGGAATTATGAAGTAGAAATGTACAGACGTGGTTAATATTGTCTTCAAAGTGTTCATGACAGCCGTAGTGCTCTCACTGAACACTCAGGCTGGGCATATAATTAGCTGGTTGATTCTCTCAGACATCCCTATGAAGCAGCGATGAAGGCCTTAGAGACCTGGCCTCAGATCTTTCCCTAGCATCTAAATTGCTGTTTACCATGCGCTGTCTCAGCACATTCCAGAGTGCAGTGATACCCACCATGGGAGAAAAGGATGCCAAGCACATCTTTGGCCCACATGCAAACACCTCTAGTGCCTGTCTGCCCTTTCTGAGGCAAAAGAGTGAACAACATAACCCTGTATACCTGAGATCCTCTTGAGAGACAGCCAGATATAAATTGAAATTATAGCTGGTGTTCTCCTCAGGCCCTAAATGTCTTTCCTTATCAAACCTTACTGAAAGGAATCTAATAGAGTATTGCCATCTTCACCAAGAGAAAGTTTCCATGACAACACGTCACTGAGGAGCTGGTAGAGACCTGTGCAAGCCCCTGGTTAGCAGAGACAGCCACAAAAGCAAAATTTAGACTTCCATTTTAGTAAAAAAAAAAAAAAAAGTAAGTTTCTAGCCCTTTTCTTGCAAAATGTGAACTGATATAAACCGACACAGCCAGGGGAGGTTGGCAGGTGCAGCAGGAGAATGGGTGAAGGAGAAGATGTGTGTGTTGGGGTAAGATCCTGGCAAACACTGTCTGTGTGTTGAGGAAACCACTGAGCTTGGGCATAGCCCCTCAAATCCTTAGACCAGCTATTTATAATGGTGTGATCATGGTAATAAGAATCTGACATAGGTGTTGGGGGGATGGAATTATTTGATAGGACCTGACTGGAAATGTTAAGGTGGTCTCATCCTGTTGACAGTTTCAGCCTTTTCAGAGGCTGGGACTGAGCTGACAGGTTGCACCAGCTATTGCCAGAGCAGTTGCTACTGAGTAATCCACTTCTGTTTCTATGCATCTGCCCTCATAAGCACTTTCAAGAGCACATGGGAGACATCAGATGTAGTCCCATGACATCATCCTACATGCAAGGAAAGGAAGCCAAGCTGCAGCTGCACTGAATGGCAATCCTGCAGTCCCTATCCCTTCCTGCCAGTGCTTGCCTGCCCAGTCTGAAGAGCTGGCATTGGGAAGGAACCTGGAGCCCTGTTCTCTCACTCAACAGCCAGAGGAGGCCCATCCCCATCCACCAGTCTGGGGAGAACTTCTTTAGTCAGGGGAGAGCTACCCACCTTAAGAGCAGAGGGGGAACTCCACCAGTGAGGCAGCTAGGGAAACAGAGAGTGGACACTTGCCAGAAGCGAGTCCTAATGTCACCACCCCTTGCCTCCATGCGAGAGTCTGAGCTGAAGACTGGGGGGAACCTAATGATCCAGAGATGGACATGGTAGAAGAAATCAGATTTCGACTAGATACCAGAAATGTTCATGGGTCCCTGACTGTGTTTCCCCACAGCACTCACCAGATTTTAAAATTTAACTTTGGTGATAAGTAAATAAAACTCCTATTTTGCATATAAACTGTGTGGGTAGCTTTAAATGGAAACCCCATTCAGAAACACAAATCAAAACTTATAGTTGAGTTAATGTAGGCAACTGGTTATTTGACATTGCATAAAAGAGTACATTTCAGTGCCCTAGTGTTAGACACAAAGTGAACTAAAACACAAAGTGACAAGATAATTATGCTTATTTACAATAACTGACTTCAGCATGTCTACAGTGGTCTTGTTAAAAAAGACAAGCCTTAGGAAGTTGTGCGTGAAATACATTTTCTTCAGCACTTTAAGGACAGCATAGCAAGAAATGAAAACGTAAGCAGTGCAAGTATGAATGCTTGGTTGATTTTGTGGCACTACAGTCACCAGAATTGTTACTTAGTAGCAGCTTTGCTAGATGTTAGGGGTTGGGAAGAAGAGATGTGAGACTGTTTAACTACAGAATCCTGCCAATCAGCATAATCTCAAGTCCACAAAGGGTATGTCTACTTTGCAATTAAAAACCTGCGGCTTGCCCAAGCCACTTATTTGGGCTCACAGTGCTCAGGATAAGGGGCTGTTTAATTGCAGTATAGATGTTCAGGTTTGGACTGGAGCCTGGGTTTTAGGACCCTGCGAGGTGAGAGGGTCCCAGAGCTCAGTCTGCAGCCCAAACCTGAACGTCTGCACCACATTTAAATGGCCCCTTGGCCCAAGCACCATGAGCTCGAGTCAGAAGGCATGGGTCAGCCACAGAGTGTCTAATCGCAGTGTAGGCAGAGCCTTACAGACTCCACTGAGTATATTTCCAGGTCTGCAGTCATCAAAAAGCTATTACTGCCTGATAACTGTTTCGTGACCTATGGGAAACATGTTTCAGTCCTAGTGCACAAGTATCTCATTTGGTACACTTACTGGCAGGCTCAGCAGAGAAGCCAGGGATTACATGAATGTAGAGCTGGGACTACCTTCTTATTCCTAGGAGAAATCTAAGTGACACAGATTGTAGGCAGACTGGCAGGGCTGTGTGAAGAGCTCACAATATTGCTGCCTATGCTATATCTGTGCTATGGAAGGAGGAGTTTGGTCTCCAGCTTGTTTCACTAGCATTGACATAATTTAAAACAAATTATTCCCCTAAAATCCCAACATTCATGCCAAGGTTGGCTTGAATAGGTTAGCACACAACTTTCTGAAAGTGATGAACTTACAAGTATGAGCTACCATATGTCATACAATTCCCAGAGAGTAATTATCAGTGGTTCACAGTCATGCTGGAAGGGCATAACGAGTGGGGTCCCGCAGGGATCAGTTCTGGATCCGGTTCTGTTCAGTTTCTTGATCAATGACTTAGATAATGGCATGAAGAGTACACTTATAAAGTTTGCAGATGATACCAAGCTGGCAGGGTTGCAAGTGCTTTGGAGGATAGGATTATAATTCAAAATGATCTGGACAAACTGGAGAAATAAGATGAAATTCAATAAAGACAAATGCAAAGTACTTCACTTAGGAAGGAACGATCAGTTGCACACATACAAAATGGGAAATGACTGCCTAGGAAGGAGTACTGTGGAAAGGGATCTGGGGGTTGTAATGGACCACAAGCTAAATATGTGTCAACAGTGTAACACTGTTGCAAAAAAACCCAAACGTCATTCTGGGAAGCATTAGCAGGAGTGTTGTAAGCAAGACACAAGAAGTAATTCTTCTACTCTACTCTGTGCTGATTAGGCCTCAGCTGGAATATTGGGTTCATTTCTGGGCTCCACATTTAAGGAATTAATTGGAGAAAGTCCAGAGAAGAGCAACAAAAATGATCAAAGGTCTAGAAAACATGACCTATGAGGGAAGATTGAAAAAACTGGTTTTGTTTAGTCTGGAAAATAGAAGACTGAGAGGGGACATGATAATAGTTTCCAAGTACATAAAAGTTTGTTACAAGGAGGAGAGAGAAAAATTGTTCTTAACCTCTGAGGACAGGACAAGAAGCAATGGGCTTAAATTGCAGCAAGGGAGGTTTGGGTTGGACATTTGGAAAAACTTCCTAATTGTCAGGGTGGTTAAGCACTGGAATAAATTGCCTAGGGAGGTTGTGGAATCTCCATCACTGGAGATTTTTAAGAGCAGGTTAGACAAACCCCTGGCAGGGATGGTTCAGATAATACTTATTCCTGCCATGCGTGCAGGGAACTGGACTAGATGATCTCTTCCAGTCCTATGATTCTATACTTGCCCTCCCTGCATTCTTGTCATTGATTACCTTAGAATCAGAGACTGGTTTTAAATTAGTATTACTGGTTGTGGAAAAGCCCTTTACAGGGTTGATCCTGGTTACATGCAAGAGCTGCTTGTATTCTGGGAATCTGAGCACATATAACACTTATTTAAAGAGCACATTATCTTATCTAAGGTCAAGAGAGCACCACATTTTTATTATGGGCATGAAATATGATCTCTACTGGAATTAATTCCATTTTCCTTTTATAAAAAGGCCACCAAGTCCCATTCTCTCTGGCTTTGTTTTTCTCATTGTTTTTGAAGGTTCATCACATTGAATGTGGAATGTCATTCTGTAAGTGTCCCCCGAGCTTTAGTGGGAGGACATTTTATCAATATGATTACTCAGTGATGAGCTGCCAAAATCTAAGGAACCAATTCCCTACCGGGTCTTCGGCGGCACGGCTCCGGCGAGTGAAGGACCCGCCGCCGCATACCTGGTAGGGAACCGCCCGGTGAGTACACCTCCCACTCATGTCCTGCCCCTGACTGCCCCCCTCAGAAACTGCAACCCATAACCCCTCCCGCTCCTTGTCCCCTGACCACTCCTTCCCGAGACCCCCAACCCTAACTGCCCCCCTCAGGACTCCACTCCCTGCCCAACTCGCTCTGCTCCCTGTCCCCTGACTGCCCTGACCCCATCCACCAACACCTCGACAGACCCCCAGAACTCCCACATGACGCCTATCCAACTCCCCCTTTCCCATCTCCTGACCACCCCCCAAAAGCCTCTGCCCCATCCAAACCACCTCCACTCCCTGTCCCTGTCCCTGCCTTATCTAACCCCCCAACCCCAACCTCTTACCCCTGCCGGGGCCGGGCTGAAGCCGCGCCATGCAGCCGCAGTCGGGCCAGGGCTGGGGCCCGACCCAGAGTTGCGCCCGCACGGCCCGACTCTGGCTGCGCGGCACCTGGAGCTCTCCTCGCACCCCACCCCCACCCTAGTTCACCTGCAGGAAGTCCTGCTTCCCGCGAATCAGCTGATTCGTAGGAAGCATGGGAGGGGGAGGAGAAGCCGGGGGGAGAATCAGGGGAGGAGCTGGAGCTAGGTGAGCTGGGGCCAGGGGCAGGGAAGGAAGCTGGCACAGATTTTGTTAAATTTAAAAGCCTTTTTAGAACCAGGACAACCGGTTCTAAAAGGGCTTCTAAATTTAACAACTGGTTCCTGCGAACTGGTCCCAGATCACCACTGAGGTTACTACTACTAATTCGCAGTTGCAAAAATAAAGTATATTTTCCATAATCTCAGGGCCTTTTGGTTAAGATCAAGCATAGTATCACCATCACAGATGTCCTCCAGTAGGGGAGCAATTTTTTCAGTCTCTTGTGTTAAATGACTTTATAAATTTGCAAATAATTTGGTAGTATTTATTTCCCAATAAAAATCACAGCACGTTACACTTTCAGAATATTGTTAACGCATTACTTACATTTTCTCAAAAAAAGCACAAATCCTACCCCCCATCCCCATCAATAGTTTTGATGTATTTTTTTGTTGGGAAATAATACAATTTATTTGAAAATGTATGATGTACCCATCTTGGGATATTTTTGGATGATTTTTTTCAAGCACGCATGGCCTTGACACCTGCTAGACAATATAACGAGTTCAGGGAATGAATTCTTAGCTCCTGTGGCACTTGTACTATTTTGGTAAGGAAAAAGAATACTTTTTTGCATAATACATTCATTTTTGCAGTATGCTCTGAGCACAGAAAAACCTCATAATGTCACTCAGTCGATTATACGAACAGCAGCTGTTGTGTCCATGTGATGGAAAAAGCCAGGAAACAGGTTTGTTAGCATTGCTGTAATACATAAACATGATTGTTGGTGGTTGATGCCCTCCTGCTGGGTGCTTCATGCTACATCATATGCATGTCATGTTACATTAGACTGGACACAAAGAACAGCCAGGGAAAAGGAAAAGAGCAATGCAATATCCACAGGGGAAGCTATAAACACAGCTTTTATAGGCAAAAACTGACTCCCCAAAACTTGCTTCTTCCACGATGCCTGAAACAGGGCTGCTAACAGAGAATTTTGCAAGGGAGTTCTCCAGGTGAAGGAGGAGCAAATACAGCATCTGTGGGGTAAGTGACTGTCTGTAGTGTGTGTGTGTTTGTGTTTGGGGGTTACTTGCTGTGTGCTGAGCTTGTGTTTGTCAGTCTGTTTGTTTGTTTGGTGGTTTGAAGGACCGTGTGATGTGGCTGGCAGTTGGAGGCCGTTAGCTTCAAAGGAAGGTTTGAAAGCTCGAAGCCTCTGGTAATTGGCTGAACCTTAATCAGTAGGCAGGGCATTAACTCAGGCCAGGGCTTTATAAAGCCGCGCACAAGAGACCAGGGAGCTTGCGACCAGGGGCTGCTAACAGGGAGTTTTGCAAGGGAGTTTTGGAAGGGGAGTGGGAAGGGAGGGGGGTCCCTTGTTGGTCCTATCTGTTCCCCTGTAGTCTCCTTAAAACCTATAATCCAAACCATATTCCAAAACCCCTTTCTTTAAACCACCCTTTCATTAACTAGGAGACAATGCAGGCAGAAGCCCAGCAGCAGAGTGGGAGCTATCCAGTTTATTGCACTGAGTGTAGCATGTATGATTACCTGCCCTGTGGGCGGGTGGCGTATGTGTGCAGTCGGTGCAAGGAGCTCCTGGCCCTCAGAGACTATATATGGACTTTGGAGGCCAGGGTGGCAGAACTGGAGGAGCTAAGAGATGCAGAGAGGTATGCTGATGAGGCTTTCCGGGACACTGTAGAATTGTCCCACCTCTGCTCAGACAGCCCCTGTGCTGTTGAGGAGGAAGAAAGGCCCAGGGAAGCAGAGCAGTCATTGGGAGCAGAGGGAAACCTCCCAAGTTGGGACCTCCTTCCAGATGGTGTTGGGGTTGGCCTCTTGCACTGAGGTTACCTCTCCGGGGAGGGAACTCCAGTTGCTAAAGAAAAAGGCAGGTGTTAGTAATGGGAGATTCAATCATTAGAAACATAGATAGCTGGGTTTGTGATGACTGGGAGAACTGTATGGTGACTTGCCTGCCTGGTGCGAAGGCTGCGAATCTCTCGAGACATCTAGACAAGACTTATGTGTAGTGCTGGGGAGGAGCCGGTGGTCGTGGTACATGTAGGTACCAATGACATAGGGAAGGGTAGAGAGATGTCCTGGAAGCCAAATTTAGGCTGCTAGGGAAAGACATACGAATCCCAGGACCTCTAGGTGGCAGTCTCTATGGTGGCCGCAGGGCCAGGTAGGCAGACAGAGCTTCAGAGTCTCAATGTGTGGATGAGACGATGATGTAGAGAGGAGGGATTTACGTTCATCAGGAACTGAAGAAACTTTGGATGGGGGAGCCTATACAGGAGAGATGGGATCCACCTAACCAAAGTGGAACCAGACTACTGGCACTAAACATTAAAAAGGTTCAGAGCAGTTTAAAAACTAGGAGATGGGGAAAGCCGACTGCTGTGGAGGAGCATGTAGATCAGACACAGATTTCTCTTAGGGGAGAGTCTGATGAATAGAGAATCTCCAGTTATATCTCAGGAGCAGAGGACGGAAAGGATAATGTAAGGGCCGGATCAGATGATAAACAGTCCATAAAAAAGAATCTGATACATCAGAAAAGGGCAGACAAATAAACAAGGGACAAGTTTTTAAAGTGCTGTACACAAATGCAGCAGTAGCTAAATAATAAGATGGGTGAACTAGAGTGCCTTGTGACAAAGGAGGATATTGATAAATAGGAATCAACAGAAACCTGGTGGACTGAGGCAAATCAATGGACACAATCATTCCGAGGTACAAAATATATCAGAAGACAGAACAGGTCGTGCAGGGGGAGCGTGGCACTATATGTGAAAGAAAATGTAGATTCAAATGAATAAAAATCTTAAGCGAATCCACATGTTCCATAGATCGCTATGGATAGAAATTTCATGCTCTAATAAAAATAAACATATTAACGACACACCTGACCAGGACAGTATAGTGATGATGAAATGTAAGGGAAATTAGGCTATCAAAATTAAGAACCCAATAATAGTGGGGATTTCAATTATCCCATATTGACTGGGAACATTTCACTTCAGGAGAAATGCAGAGATAACATTTCTCGATACTTTTAAATGACTGCTTCATGGAGCAGCTGACGAACCCACAAGGGGAGAGGCAACTCTAGATTTAATCCTGAGTGGAGCGCAGGAGCTGGTCCAAGACGTAACTATAGCAGGACTGCTTGGAATAGTGACCATAATACAATAGCATTCAACATCCCGTGGTGGGAAGAACACCTCAACAGCCCAACACGTGGCATTTATTTCAAAAGAGGGAACTATACAAAAATAGGGGTTAGTTAAACAAAAATAAAAGGTACAGTGACTAAAGTGAAATCCCTGCAAGGCATGGGCCATTTTTAAAGACACCATAATAGAGGCCCAACTTCAATGTATACCCCAAATTAAGAAACATAGTAAAAGAACAAAAAAGAGCCACCGTGGCTTAACAACCATGTAGAAGAAGCAGTGAGAGAAAAAGACTTCCTTTAAAAAGTGGAAGTCAAATCCTAGTGAGGCAAATAGAAAGAGCACAAACACTGCCAGCTTAAGTGCAAGAGTGTAATAAGAAAGCCAAAGAGGAGTTTGAGAATGGCTAGCCAAAAACTCCAAAGGTAATAACAAAATTGTTTTTTAAGTACATCAGAAGCAGGAACCTGCTAAACACCAGTGGGCTCCTTGACGATCGAGATAAAAAGAGCGCTTAAAGACGATAAGTCATTGCGGAAACTAAATGGATTCTTTTGCTCAGTCTTCACGACTGAGGATGTTAGGAGATTTCCAAACCTGAGCCGGCTTTTGTAGGTGACAAATCTGAGGAACTGTCACAATTGAAGTGTCACTAGAGGAGGTTTTGGAATTAATTGATAACTCAACATTAACAATCACCGGGATCAGATGGCATTCACCCAAGAGTTCTGAGAAGAACTCAAATGTGAAGTTGAGGAACTATTAACTAAGGTTTGTAACCTGTCCTTAAATCGGCTTCGGTACTCAATGACTGGAAGTTAGCTAATGTAGCGCCAATATTTAAAAAGGGCTCTAGAGGTGATCCCAGCAATACAGACCAGTGGAGTCTAATGTCGGTACCGAGTAAATTAGTCAAACCAATAGTAAGAATAAAATTGTCAGACACATAGAAAAAACAAACTGTTGAGCAATAGTCAACATGGTTTCTGTAAAGGGAAATCGTGTCTTACTAATCTATTAGAGTTCTTTGAAGGGGTCAACAAACAGGTGGACAAGGGGATCCAGTGGACATAGTGTACTTAGATTCCAGAAAGCCTTAACAAGGTCCCTCACCAAAGGCTCTTGCATAAATTAAGCTGTCATGGGAAAAAAGGAAGGTTCCTTCATGGACTGAGAACTGGTTAAAAGACAGGGAACAAAGGGTAGGAATTAATGGTAAATCTCAGTATGGAGAGGGGTAACGTGTGGTGTTCCCCAAGGGTCAGTCCTAGGACCAATTCTATTCAATTTATCAAATGATCTGGAAAAAGGGTAAACAGTGAGGTGGCAAAGTTTGCAGAGATACTAACTACTCAAGATAGTTAAGACCAAAGCAGATTGTGAAGAACTTCAAAAAGATCTCACAAAACTAGTGATTGGCAACAAATGGCAAATGAATTAATGTGGATAAATGCAAAGTAATGCACATTGGAAATAATAACCCAACTATACATACAATATAATGGGGACTAATTTAGCTACAACGAGTCAGGAAAAAGATCTTGGCGTCATCGTGGATAGTTCTCTGAAGATGTCACGCAGTGTGCAGAGGCAGTCAAAAAGCAAACAGGACGTTAGGAATCATAAAAAGGGGATAGAGAAAAAGACTGAGAATATATATTGCCCTTATAAAACCATGGTACGCCCACATCTCGAATACTGTGTATAGATGTGGTCTCCTCACCTCAAAAAAGATATTTACAGCATTAGAAAGGTTCAGAAAAGGGCAACTAAAATGATTAGGGGTTGGAACTGGCCCATATGAGGAGAGATTAAAGAGGCTAGGATTTTCAGCTTGGAAAAGAGGAGGGGTATGATAGAGGTATATAAAACATGAGTGATGTTGAGAAAGTGGATAAGGAAAAGTTATTTACTTATTCCCATAAACAAGAACTAGGGTCACCAAATGAAATTAATAGGTACAGGTTTAAAAATAAAAAAGGAAGTTTTCTTCACACAGCGCACAGTCAACTTGTGGAACTCCTTACCTGAGGAGGTTGTGAAAGCTAGGACATAACAACGTTTTAAAAGGGAACTGGATAAATCATAGTGGCTAAGTCATAAATGGCTATTAGCCAGGAAAGGTAAAGAATGGTGCCCTAGCCTCTGTTCATCAGAGGATGGAATGGATGGCAGGAGAGAGATCACTTGATCATTGCCTGTTAGCTTCACTCCCTCTGGGCACCTGGCATTGGCCACTGTCGGTAGACAGATACTGGGCTAGATGGACCTTTGGTCTGACCAGTACGGCGTCTTTATGTCCTATGAAATAGGAAGGTAGTAATAAATAAAGATCATAAATAAATAATAATAAAATTAATACAGAAAGGGGAAAGTATTTATTGGACACCATTGGCTAGGCCTAATGAATAACATCATGCTTGTAAAAGCAGCAAAAGAGTCTTGTGGCACCTTATAGACTAACACAGATAGGGCATGAAGCTTCGTAGGTGAATACCCACTTTGTCGTATCACCCACGAAAGCGCATGCTCCAATATGTCTGTTAGTCCTAGTAAGGTGCCACAGGACTCTTTGCTGTTTTTACAGATCCAGACTAACACAGCTACCCCTCTGATACATGTCACTGTAGTGCTGCATCCTACTGTTGCATCCTATCTAACACTGACTTTAAAATCTTTAGGCAAGGCACCCTTGGTTTGAAGTTTCAAAAGAGTTCCATGTTCAAAACCAATTTAGGACTGGATCCTCACAGGTGTTCCGGTGCTTGGGAGTTAGGTGCCTAAAGTATTGATTTCAATGGGAATTAGACGTCTAAATACATTTGAGGATCTGGGCCTTAGGAAATGAAGTCCCATTGAAAGTCAATGCTATTTAGACTCCTATGTGCCTATGTCATTTTTGAGAATGGATCTTAGGGTATGTCTACACTGGAGCTGGACGTGTAATTTTTCAGCCTTCATAGACATACCTGTGCTAGCTCTGATGGAGCTAGTGTGCAAAAAAATCCAAGTCTATCCACAGTGACATGAGTGGTGGGAGGGGTTAGCTCTTCTAATACATACATAAGCTCTAGATGGGATCATACTCAGGGCAGCTAGTCCATCTGCCCACTTGCAACACTCCATTTTTAGTATGTTAGTTTGATCATTGCTAATTATAAATTATATCTTCCAGCTCCAGTACAGACATACTATTAGGCTTCTAAGTCACTTAGGGCTAGCTCTGTAAAGGGATGCAAGTGTCTAAATGTCATTTTAGGTACTCAGGTGCAAAATTTAGATCCTCAAAACTCCTACTTGGATGCCATCTAATGCTGTAGGCACCTATGATAAAGTCCCCTAGGGGCCCGAATTTCTGCCAGTGGACATGCACAAAGCCACCTAAGTCCTGACACCCAAGCTGCTTGGCACCTAAGTCCCTGCTCCGATGACTATTTATGGATTTAAAGGATTTAGCCATTAGGTGCTTTTGAAAATTTTAGTCCCCCGGTCTTTCTATTGGTTCTGTAAATCATGTAGCAGTCTCCTGGGAACTGTAAACATAACTAATAAAAACAGTGCTGGATCTTCATAGTCCACCTGTCTTGTGGATTTTCTATCTTGCAGGGTGAATTCCACTGAACAATATCTATGAGTTACTGCAAAAAAGACCTTCGCTTCCTTTGGGCAAGAGGAATTTCAACAACAGTAATACATTAAATGAATGGCATTGTTCTAGGCATGAAGTGACATTTGATGGCATAACAAAATTTTAGTGCACTGTATAAAGTATAGGGTATCCATATCTGTGTTACTTTCCTTTCTGTCCCCACCTTGAACCCACTCCTTCTAGCTAAATATCCAGGGGTATTAATGAGTGTCATTTGCCTTGAGTGACGGATCCAGACCACTGCATCTCCAGGTTAATATACTACATACTGCTGCCAACCCTGCCCAACATTGCTATTACAAACACCTCTTCCTCAGCCTTATATTAAAGACATATTTACATTGAGCCTCTTTGGTTTACTTATTTTGTGGTACAGACATTTATATCATGACATTATTTCTTTTTTAAATTGTAAAATGCTGATCACTTACCGATCATTGGAGACTCTATAAAACTCCATGCATTAGTCTGAGGGACATATGACTGCAGGACTCCAGCGGCTCGACCAGCTTCATTCACCCCGCCAAATACGTAGATCTTGCCACCACAAACAGTAGCAGCTGCAGAATGCACGGCCTTCGGCAGAGGAGCTATTGTCTCCCACTGGTTGGTGATTGTGTCATACCTAAAAAAAAAAGCAATAGGAATAAGTCCAGATAATATAGTGATGGATGTGTTGTAAATGCATGACAGATAAAACAGACTGAGAGATAGGCAGATAGGCAGACAGATAAAACATACCTGAAGACATACCGTCTAACACCAAAGCAATCCAACTGTTTTGGTAGATAATGCCATTAATGCCACTTTCTATCCTTTAAAGAAGATAATGATACAGGCACAGAGAAAACCAGATCTATTTCTTCATATGCCTCTCAAGCCTAATTATAGCTTGGGCTAAAGAAACTTAGGACACCTTTGTCAAGATGACTTCCACTAATTAATTTCAACTAATTGGAATACAGTAAGATTATTCTTGCAAATCAGTGTGGTGATATCCAACAGCAACCAGAGGCAAGGAATTGTTAATATACTTAAATTGTTTAGCTTGTGAAGCTCATCACATCATCAAACATAATGCAACATGATAAGTCTTTTTACTCTAGTTAACTAGCCATTAATGCACATTTTGTGCATGTGTAAATTGCCTTCATTTAATTGCCACTGTATGTATCAAGCTACTACTACACTTCATTGCAGGATATTGCAAATGTTAATGGGGAGTTTGCTACTGGAATAAGATTTCCTCATTGCATCCATTTTTAACATGTAGTGCAACAGAAAAGAAGATTCATTAGAGCACTAAATTTAGTTTTAAGATCATCAGTATCTGATTTAATTAAGCCATTGACCATAAGGATGTGCAGTTAATAAACAATGGATTAAGATTCACTTTAGACAATGTCATAAGATCAGACATCTATTTTTTTAAATAATGTGGCAGTGATCCAAAGAGCTCCAGTAAAATGAGCCTCGGAGACAGTGGAAAACAACATGGTTCAATATTTCCATGTAATGGTACATTCAGTCAAATAGTAGTTGCCTAAATGGTACTAACTCAGAACAGTGGATGGCAAACACACAAGCCTTCATCACCCATTTAGAGCTTTGGCTCCTGATAACAGGAGGGATACTTAAAACATGCAAATACTCCAGATTCCTGGTCTTCAGAATCTCTTTCAGAAACTGACATATTTATTCCTAGTGATATTCTCCCTTTGTGACACATCTCTCAGTCTGCCAGGGTATGTCTACACAACATTGGGGAGTGAGCTTCCCAGTCCGAGTGTGCAGACTAAGTAGTTTGAGCTTCTTAAGTCTCTCTCTGGCATGTTTTCCAAACACGAGATCATTCTGGTTTAACTCCAGTCAACTCCTAAAGTGTCCACACAGGGATTTGCACCAGAGTAACTACATTGGTTTAAAAACAGAATAAAGCTAAATCAATGAAACTTTCTTGTGCAGTGAAAAATCACAACCAGTTCATCCCTTAGCTTTCTGCTCTTTTCTATTTATATTCTTCCTTTCATTCTTATTATCTCCATCTTTAACTGCCACTTTTACAATAGTGGTGAGTATCTTCTGACACTCTATTCAACTGCTTACAGCCAAGAGAATTAACCTAAAAAATACCGACCTTGAACTCCTTCCTTGACTCAGACCTCTCATTTGACTCTGCTGTTTACAGTAGTAAATTAAGACTTAATTTACTGGATCCCATCCACCCAAATATTTCCCTCCACAAAAGCGCTCACAGTACTTCTGGCTCTCTACTATGCCAATGCTAGCTCCTGCTTCCCTGTTTCCAAGCCTGTCCACAGCATTCTCTGGTGGCGGGCTTACCCAAACACTGTGGGTCTATTGACCTCATCCCAGTTTATGGACTAGACCTGCAAAATAAAAATAACCCTCCATGTTTTGAAAATTCTGCATTCCTCAGCTTTCCCTTGTAGGACTCATCTTTCTCTCACCTCACTCATCTCATTTAGCACGTGCTTTCACTCTCTTCCTTTCCCCAAAATCTCAGCATTAATAGCAAGACAGGCTTTTACTCTGCAACTTCTGTCCTTTGGAGCAGTTCTCTGCCTTATGAACTCTCCAACTCTTTTCATACCTCATCTGAAAAAAGTTCCCCCCCCTTTTTCTCGGCCTCTTAATTTCTCTCCTTCTAAAGTTAAACAGCCTTATGACTGAATGCTTTAATTTATTCACATTATAAAATCTTGATGCTATCATTATCAGTAGTTTATAGACCACCAACCCTTCACTATCTTGTACATTATTTAACTTTGGAATACAATTTTCAGGAAGGATCCAATACAAAATAAAGCTTCATTGTGTAGTATCGATCTGCACTCCAGATGGCTCACGTGATGTTTAAAATCATATTAATGGTTTTGCCTTTTTCATTTCCTTCTGACTGTTCTGGGGATCTTAATGAACTATTCTTGGACAAGGTTCTAGATGTAATTTTGTTAAGGCATCAATATAACAGTAGGTTCTGAAACAGTGTGTAAAGAGACAATTACAAATTATTTTTATATTTAATTTTTTAAACTGTATTCCATGTGCACATATAAATCAAAGTAGTCAGCCAATTTTAGATAAATCTAGAGGCCTTGTATCAGAATAACATACTTCATCGTTCAATACCCTTCAGACAGATAATTACTATGAAGTATCAAAATCCATAAATATTTAGCCATATATATAGTCAGCATATGCTGACATTTCAGCTCTCACGTATTAAGAAGCCCCATCCATTATCGAGAAACCTAGTTCATAGATCCTCTTCATTCCTCCATCCGTTATTTGAACACAAGCACAGAATACTCCTAGGGGGATTTTGCAGAACTGCATATTGACAGAAAATGCTCCCCTCTTACCCCCTGCAGAATTCCTGTACTTTGTTGCAGAAAATGACAAAAAAGCCACATACGTTTGTATGGGGGGATAACCATTGATGCAGTTTTTTGGAGGGACTCCCCCCCCCAACAGAGGTGAGACATGTGGGGGCAAACAGTTATGTGCCACAGCCCCCCACTCATTTCTGCAAGTGCAGAGCTGCCCAGCTGAAGGAAGGAGGCTACATCTTGCCTCCAGTGTCAGCTGTGCTCTCCTTTTGTGTGCTGGGAGCCTTTCTGTTTTCTGTGCACCAGTGAGTGCTGGCAGTGTGGCTGGGTAAGCAAAGGGTGGGGGAAATGAGAGAAGGGAGGCGAGGGGGTGAGGGGAAGAGGCAGTGGGGAAGAAAGGGGGTGGAATAGGGCAGGGGAATGTTAGAGTGAGGGGAGGGGGATGGTGAAGAACAAGGGATAGGGAAATTGCAGGGGGAAGTGGGAGTCCGACATGCAGTGTCCCCTCAGCAGAAGCTGGGGCTCCCCCGTTAAGCAGGCCCATTGAATCTTCACCCTAAGAAGCCCTATCCCCCTAATCTAGACCCCTCTGACGAGCTCCCCACACTCAGACACCCACATCAAGCCTCTTCTCCCCACACTCAGACCCCCGCCCCCGCTCAGTGGCATAGCCAAGGTTGCTGCCGAGGGGGGGGAGCGGCGGAGAAAAAAGGCGCATGTCCTTTGGTGGCATTTCGGCGGCCCTGCGCATGTGCTGATATGCTGCTGAAAGATGGAGCGGCGCATGCACAAGGCCACCGAAAGATGGAGCGGCGCGCCACTGAAATCACGGACGAATGGAAAAGGCGCTACTTGGGGAATTCTGGGCTTGGGGGAGCAGGCGCTCCCTCTGCTCCCCACCTAGCTATGCTACTGCCCCCGCTGAGCCCCAACCACCTTCACCTGGATCCCCTGCAGTGTCCCATTGCTCCTGCACCCGAAACCCCTCAATGAGCCCCTGTGCATTCAGATCTCCCATTGAGCCCCCCTTACCCAGATTGCCCAATACAGAAACCTCTCACCCCACACCTGGATCTCCCCCACACTAAGCCCCTCCACACTTGGATCCTGGTGGGCTGGCCCTGCCTGCCCACACCTGGTGCACCTGGTGCAGAGGGGCAGGTCCCTGTGGTGTTTCTGGGGCAGGCCTAGCCCTTGTGCTGTATCAGAGTCAGGTGCAGCCTCACCGCTGAGTTCCTGTACTGAGGGAGGTGGGAGCTTCAGGGTGATCTCCCACCTCAATGCAGCCAGTGGTCTATGCTCCCCACTGCCACGCTGGAGCCCCATTTATTTATTGACACAAAAAATCTGCAGAATTTTAAAATACTGTGCGCATAATCTTTAATATTTTGGTGCAGAATTCCCTCAGGAGTAACAGAAGCAGACAGGTTGGTGTGCAAATCTCTCACCTTAAACATCTAGGGACTTATTTCCTGTTACACACAAAATTGCCAGAGGGGCTCGATTGAGAACTGTAGTGTCACTGCTATTTCCTTAACAACCTTTTTCCAAAAACATAGCCCAACAATCCAATCCCACAGAAGATGAGTCTATGTGCTTAAAACATCCATTTCACAGAGTGAGTTTATGATTCAGCTCAGCTGGCACATACACGTTATTTCAATAAATTAATAAATAATAAGGATGCATTACACATATCTGTCTATTCATATATCTATTTAGGTTTTAAGAAGGTTGCCCATCCTAGTGGTACTTGCTTGGCTCTTTAAAGACATATTAGAAGATAAAGAATGAAATCTTGGCCCCAGCTCATAACAGTATCATAATGTATACTCACAAAGGGGCTGACGAAAAATTGCACAGACAATCTTAATTCTGGAACTTTCTAATTTCTGAGTGTTTGACTTTGCAACTTCAACATTCTTGTAATGCAGTGTTTTGTATGTAATACTATCTAGTCTGGATAATAAATGATCTAAAGGCACAGATGGTCTCCTGAGACTGTATTTTTCTGTGTCCCATCCAAAGCACATTCAAAAAGCAATGTCCAATCCACACTATAGTGGAAAATGTAATCTCTCTATTAGTGTAGGTCATAACCACAAACCCCCCCACACAAGTAAGGAATTGCGAAGTTCCGAGTTGGATTTTAATTGTGCATGTGACATCAGAAAATTGAGCAATTAAATTAACATTGTTCTGAACATTACTGATTCTCCTGAAAGAGATGACCCAAATTCAAAATGCCTCATCGCTCATAAGACTTGGAACAATTATTCCATCTGCCTTCAATTTCCTGAGTACCTGCTAAAATTAGAACGTTGGGGCAATTGGGAGATGTTTCTGTTTGAATAATGTCAGTCTGTGGGTTGCAGTTTTTAAGGTGAACTTTTTCTCTCCTTACTTTTCTACTGTTAAAAGCCCAGAATGTCAATTCCAAAACCAAACGCGTAACACACATGCCCACAAATGATTTAAGCAATGAAACTAACACACTCTTTAATCCCTCTACTTCACTTTAATTTTTAAAAAATTCTGATCTCCCAGCATAACCCAGATGGACACACAATCTAGGCATGCACTCTGTTCTACCGTTGCTTCTCATAAGTCACTTTTATTGAAAATAGCAGATTAATTATAATTGTGAGTTTAACAAATCCCCATCACAAGGGCTTACCTACCTCCGCAGAGGCAGAATGCATGGAAATGACATGGAGAAAGCCTACTATTCTACTAGATAAGTATGCGTAACAGGCCTACACTAGCCTTGCTTTTTTAAACTGTAAATATTCTAGCATGCTCAGTTTAAGGCTTGTTGGGGCCTGAGCCACAAAATCTTTCATCAAAACGTGTGTGTCTCTGTGAGATTACAATGTGCAGGCACCACATGGTCTCAGGTTAAGTTCATTCTTGCAGTGCTTCCAACCCCAAGAGTTCCAAATCATGAGAACTGCCTTAAAATCATGAGATTAAAAAATACATTAGGGGTTCTCTTATTAGCCTTCCAGCTTTTGAGCCAGTAGGGTGCGTGTTTTCAAGTTTTATTTCACAACCACAAGGGCTAGAAATTCAGTGGAGCTATGACATGTGCTCCTCACCTTTAAAATGTAAGCTCAGATTCTAATGCAATTGTATGACTCTGGGAGCTGGGGAGTTAAGAAAAATACCAAATATGATGAGACGTGTGATAACAATTCCAAGAGTCATAAGACTTATTTTGGGGGCTGGAGGCTGATCTTGAGGGACAGGGCGTCTGGGGAATCACAGAATCGTAGAACTGGAAGGGACCTTGAGAGGTCATCTAGTCCAGTCCCCTGCACTTGTGGCAGGACTAACTATCAGTACTACTATTCGTATTAGGAAGGGGAAGGATCGACTTTGCCTAATTCTCAGCCTACACAGTCACTGGTTTTGGAAATACAAACTGTTCTTTTTTTTTTGTTGATGGTCTGTTTAAGAGAGAACATGAGAATCAGAGCAGGAGAAAGAAACAGACTAGGCAAAAAGACATACTCTAATCAAAACTAAATACAGTCTATGAGTGCACACAGGACACCTGCTTGCATCGCTGTCATTCCTCTTTATCTAAAAGAGGATTTTAAAAAAACAAACACCCCCATACTTCCCTTGTAAAAAAAAAAAAAAAGCATGACTTTAAATTACAGGAGAAGAGGTTTGGAAATTTGAAGAAATTTTACAAACCCTTGAAACAGTTTTAGTCCCCCTGGGCCCACTCATCATCAGCTTGGAGTGTACAGCATGGACAATGCTAGCAAAATCCATTTACTCTTCACTATTTATGCTGCTTGTTTACTTTCTGTGTTCTCTCATTCACTGAGACAATGAACAAAGTCAGTTTCATTTTTGTTCATTTTACCTCTGCAATGATGGGATTGCAAACACTGCATGGAAAGGTTTACTCGCAGACATGCAAAGTGTCACACACCTTGTACGACACACACATTTGGTAGCCTTGTTATGTGTGTGCCACATCTCAGGTACAATGTTAAAAATGTGAAGATAGAGACCAAGCTCCACACTACTCACATCCTCTTTTGCCTAGGGGAAGGCGCACTGGCCTAGGAGCCAGGAGCTCATGGCAAACGTATCTGATTCTCCCATTTTACTGAGAGGTTGTACACAGTTACTTCTGGCAGACCTGAGAACAGAATCTAGGCCTTTACAATAGTAGCACCAAGACCTCAGTGTGTTTCTGAATGAATGCCTACTTAGCTGTGCTATCTGTCACTAATACTGTTGTAGAGTCAGAGATTGCGATACATTTCACAAATAGCTGTATTACCCACTGCAAAGTGTGCATGCCTCTAGAAGTTGGTCAAGATAGAGGGCAACATCGTTCTTCTGTTCCTACTTAATCATTAGCTCATGCTCAAAAAAATCTTGTAATGTGGAGCTGAAGGAACTGGGTTTGAACTCTACTCATGATCCATGCTGAGAAAAACAGTAGGTAATCATGCAATTACAGTATTATTACATGATAGGAGGGGCTGCTGCTAGCCCCACCTATTATTAAGGTTGCCTGATACTTCCCATACTAAGACCTTTTTTCAGCTTCAACTTTACCAGACATTAACCATTTGGGATGAATTTTTCTATGCTGGGTGTCGTCTGCCTCCCGGTGATTTTTTGTGTGTGGAAAATTCTAGACAAAATGGTTCAGTCTTTTCAGAGAATGCAGCTAGAGAGAAATACTTTGTTTTGCCCACATTAAAAAATTGGGCGGGCTTTTTTCGGACCTGCCAGTATATTGAAAAATCAGTTATTCGCATAGCTCTAATCATAATGCATATACACAAGGAGGACAAATGAAAATTGCACGGCAACCTTAATTCTAGGATTTGCTAACGTTTGCGTGCTTGACTTTGGAACCTTCATATTTTCTTTTAATGTAGTTTTTATATGCAATATTTATATATTATTATATATAATTACATAAAGAAAACTATGTTAAAAGAGCATTAAATTTACGAAGTCAAGCATTCAAAAGTTAAATGAAAAATCTGGTTCCCATCATGCTCTATACAGCACATCTCAATACAGACTGAAAAGTGTGTCCATGTAATGGATGCCTATATGAGATGAATTTGGTATGTCTCCTCTTCTTTCTATTTTTCTTATCTTCTGTAAAAGCTTGTTTTGACCAAATCAAAATTTTGGAGCTAATTTGAGTCAACAGTGTGCTTTTACATCACATGTCAAATAATTTCTTTAGGAGAAGACCCTTACCTTTCCACATGATCAACATTGCCTGCCACACCAACGCCTCCAATGGTATAAATTTTCCCATCGTACACCAGGCTGTTGTGTCGACACCTTGGGACTGTCATGCGGGATACGAGATTCCAGTTATCAAGTAAGGACATGTAACACCAGACATCAGACAGTGTGACACCAGACTCCATGCCACCTGGCAACAAGGCATGGGTGAGAAAAGGAGAGAATTAAGTGAGAACTTGGATGCAGATAGTTCACTGTATGTTGCAATCTAAGCCAGTTACCAAGTAAAAGCTCTTCAAATGACATTTGAGTAATTAAAATAAATCACCCTCAATAGGGAGCATCTGTTCCTATGAAGTAGATCTGTGTCATTTATTCATGCACCTCAAAGGTTTGTTTTTTTAAGATGACATGAGGATATCAAGATGTCAGACTAAGAAAGACATGTGCATAAAGGAATATACACATCCAACAATAAATATCTTCCAATCTATTAAATTACCACACACTTGTAAGGTGTCATGTGGCAGAGACTGACTGGCGTGCTAGACCCTGTCCACTCTGAAACCCAGAATGCTTAATTCAGTTAAGTGACAAAGAATAGAAACAACATGTTTTGTACACATATAAAGTAGAATTAGGGGATTTTAAGGTTTAACTCCTAATTTTCAGACATCACTTCCATGTTTAGTTTGGTTTTGTGTTACAGTGCAGAGCAAGTCTTATAGGCACTGCCAAATAAATTAAAATGATCAAGCAGTATATTAATACTGGATATTTCTGTAGCTCTTTCTAGCTGAAGGTCCCAAAGTGTTTCAATTTCCAACACCTCATAAAGTGGGTAAGTATTATTATTCTTGTTTCACAGAATAGGGAACTGAGGTACAGAAAGGCAAAGTGATTTATCTAAGACCATACCAGGAGTCAGTGATTGAGCCAGGAACAGAACCCAGAGTCTCAGTTCTATGCCTTAATGACAAAACCATGCTTCTTCCTCAGTAATGCTTTACCAAAGGATATTTCATTAAACCTCCTGTGTTATCCACTGTGGAACACAGCAGTTTCAGGTGGTTTTATTTTATTTTACTTTTATATTTGCTTTGTGTTTCACATCTGAGCAAAGCAAAAAACCCAGTGGTACTCAGCAAGTTTTGCACTGAAATCATGTGAGGCTCCTGACTTTTACATGGTTTCCAGCCAGTACAATAAACTGGCCCAGATCCACCAGTTCACAAGAAAGGGATCTAATAAACTTTGGGGGGTTGGATTTCATTATTAATCTTTTGCACAACTCTAGTTATTATACAGTCTGTAATGTGGATTCCTAATAGGATTCCTAATAGAAACTAAGTTAACAAAACCGCCGGCATTGCACAAAGACCTTCACTGGGGAACTTAACACTGGTAGGAAAACAAAGAGATTTGGCTAAATTGGTAGCAATAATTTTTATTCAGCTCCGGTGGTTTTTAACATCTCTCTAATCAGCATAAGGAGAAGTGATGTGGGAATTCAAAACCATGTAAACCACTCCTTGCCTGAGATTCTTTCTATTCTCAGACATAATCAAACTTACACTCAGGGCCCACTAGGAGGATCCTTGCAATTACCTACTGGAGGTTGCTTTTTTCCCCAATCCAAGGAAATGTACCATATGATTGAATACAAACAGACGCCTTTATACTTCAAGCACAAATTGAAGTCGGCAACTCTTTTAGATAAACCCTTTTCAGGAGCATGGCTTCAGGAGCATTGAACCTAACAAGATTATAGGGCTACAGTCTACTATCAAAAGAAAGATTTCAACAACACTCTTGTAAGCAAATATTTTAAGTGTAGGTCACATATTCAGTAGCTCAGTCAATCTTGAATGCAGCAACCCACCATTTAGACCCAACTTCAGCCACTATTTTAAACTATGTTACTACAACCTGGAAACCTCTTTCACAGATTTGATGGTTGTCCAACCTATTCTCTATATAACTGCAAAATGTGCTGTTGACTGCTCTGGGAGGAAATTGGAGCTGAAGTGAAATGGAGAGTGATAAAAGCATATTTGTTTCTTTTTTCCTTTCCCCGAGGGGTGGTTGAATAAAACTTGCAACCGTTCCTTTCCGCTTACACTGTACAATACAGATTGTGAGGAGCCAGTGCTTTTCTTCTCCCAATGTGTATGCTACTTACCTGAAAGATAGATGTTGTCTCCAGCGCTGACTACATTGAAAAACTCCCGATCATAGAAAGGCAGGCTGGCCAATGGGTACCATTTATTGTTCTGAGGATTTAAGCAAGTGACCGCCGTTAAAGCTCGTTGGTTCATGCCAATCATCTGACGACCTCCCACTAGGACTATTACCTCAGCCACACCTAGGATGCAATTAACCAAAATACATTCTAAGAAAGCATCATCTCTCACCGGGAAGGTAACCTATCTAAAAGCACTTTGCAGTCAATCCATTTCTCTATGCCCATTAAAAATACACTTAGAAAAACAAGTCTTTTTTTGGTCTCCAATAGTCTGCAGCTAGCCTATCATTTATAATTTGGTTTCTTGAATATTGTTGCAGCTTATTAAAGGCTCACCTATGAAAAAATATTGTAGGCTGAATGATAAAACAGGAGGCGGGTGGGGAGAAGGTGAAAAGGACATAGTGATAATGGGGAGTGAGGAGATACAATTTAAACATAACAGGATTTAATAAGGACAGTTGGAACCAGTCATATCTGGATACAACTCCAACCCCACACAATAGGGAAAGATAATATAAAGGCCTCTATATCAAAAGATGAACAATGACTTCACTGGGATCAGGATTTGATCTTAAGCATGTAAACTGTCACCTGGCTTTGTCCTTGATTAACGCATCCTCACACCAAAGACTGATGCATTGAAAACTTTCAGGTTTTATCCCTCTTGGCTGCATTTCTTCAACATTTAAGTTTGTTTTCCATCCACTCCTTCAAAGGGGCCTTTTTTCAAAATACTCTTGTGTGCTTATGTAACACCCACGGTCATCGGTGGGTGGGACTGAACCTGAGACCTCTGGAACTTAGTGCATGAGACTTTACCGCATGAACTAAAAGCCTTGTAGCTAAGGCTACAGAGCAGACTCATAATCTCTCTCTTTAAGTGGTGTTACTACACTAGATGGGACAGAACACCACACTAGAGGTGTGTGGGTTACATTATCCCAAACAAACTTTGCCTAGTTAATCATTATTATTGTTATATGTGCATTACAGTTGTGCGCAGGAACCTCAGTCCTGGATCAGGTCCCCACGGTGGTACATGCTGTACAAACACACAGTGATGAGGCAGTCCATTCCTTAAAGAGCTCGTTGATTTAGATTTACCTGCGCAGATGGAGATTTCCAAAACCTTTAATCTTAGGTGTACACTGGGGCACATTCCCTGCTGGTGTGAACGGGTAGTTACTGGGGCCCATCTACTGAGGTTTTAACTCACAGTTTACTCAGTGCTTGGTCTGAGGTAAATCTGAGCAAGACTCTCAGGATCTGCCCCTATACCGGATTCCTATGGTACATCACATTTTAACTGCTTGACACCCTCTGGCCTGAAACACTCACTGTCGAGTGCTTGAGATATTTTGGATTTAGTGCTCAGTGTAATAGCAGAAACAGCAGGCCCTGGTGCAAAGTACTATTCACCAGAATATTGGATTGTTGTCCTCCATCATCTGGATTTTTGAGTTTTCACATTTAAGTATTCTTCAAACAAGTTTACTCTCTTATTAAGATATGAACCTAAAATACTATACAGTTTAAAACAAATACTTCTTAGTAATGAGAGATCATTATTTTTAGTACATACCAGAAAAGGTAATCTGATGTGCTAAAGATAACATGCTGATAATAAATGACCTTGAGAGGGCATCTCACACCCTGTAGCAGACCCACAAAGGGTGTTTGGAGATCCTTTGTGCATCCATAAATGCAGACAATATGCAAAATAAATGGTTCTATATAATTAGACTCTGACCTAAAAAAATATAATCACCCTCCCTTATCCCAGAAGAATTACTTTCCCCTCATCAACAAGCTTCTGTAAAAGGTTTGCATTACATCTACAATTTTATATACAAAGATAAAATAAGCATTTTTCAAAAATCTTCAAACATCACACCATTAGCCGTCTTCAGCAAAAGACTTTTTAGTGTGAATTGTTATTGAAAGTCATCTATGTTTCCTCCTTCTGAAAAGTGCTTTGAATAGGCAGTCTCCACAAGCTGCAAATGATGAGGCTTGATATACATTACATATACCGTACTGGCTTCAATAGCCATGTACATCAGGAAGTCTGCTTAGCCTTGTCATCGTACTTGCTCAGACGAAGCACCAAGCAAAACACACAGGAAAGTTTCACGTATTTCTTCCACCTCTGATTCTTATTTGTAGCAGTTGTTTGATCCATACTATTTGTACTAATTTCCAGAGTAACAAGTATTTAGAAATTTTCTAACATTACCTTGGATACAGATTGATTTATTACACTGGAGAATTGCTTCTTCTTTATTTTTGCTAGACAAAAAACACATGTATGCCCCATGTGGAAAGCTTCTTGAAGCAACACATTTTTCATAGATTGTGTGTGTGTGTGTGTGTGTGTTTTAAACATAATATATCTTGTGTGATCCTTTTGATCTGAATGCGACAACAGCCTGATCTGATATTGTAAGACTTGTGGTATTGAAATAAGAATACAGCTACATAATGCTGTGAAAGTGAAAACTGCTTTACAATAATTAATCAACTGATCCTCACAATACCCTGAGAGGAAAGTAAGAAAATATTATTGTCCTGAAAAAGCGGAGGCAGAGAAGACAAGGACCACATTTTTAGAAGTGTTGTCTAGGTGTGCGAGCCAACTTTAAATACAGTAACTCCTTCCTTAACGCTGTAGTTATGTTCCTGAAATATGTGATTTTAAGTGAAACAATGTTAAACAAATCCAATTTCCCCATAAGAATTAACGTAAATGGGGGTGGGGTGGGGGGGGGTGAGGTTCCAGGGAAATTTTTTTCATCAGACAAAAGACTATATATATATACACACACACACACACAGTATAAGTTTTAAACAAACAATTTAATATCGTACACAGCAATGATGATTGTGACAATTGGTTGAGGTGGTGAAGTTAGAGGGTGGAAGAGGGCGGAATATTTCCCAGGGAATGCCTTACTGCTAAATGATGAACTAGCAATCGGCTGAGCCCTCAAGGGTTACCTCAAGGGTTAACACATTGCTGTTAATGTAGCCTCACACTCTACAAGGCAACATGAACGGAGGGAGGGGAGACAACATGGCAGACAGAGACACATACCGTGTGTGTGAGAGAGACATGCACATTACTCCTTTAAGTATGCTGACCCCACTCTCAGTACACTGCCTTTTTAAGTAGATCAGCAAGCTGAGACGGCAGCTGCTGTCAGGAAGCTCCCTACATCCTGAGCCCTGTCGTGTATGGAAGATGGGGTGAGTGGGGTGCAGGAGCAGGGGAGAGGGGGACACCCTTACATTAGTCTCCAAGGGGCTGCTCTTCCTGCAAGCAGTGGACAAAGCATACGGCTGCTACACAATGTTATAAGGGAGCATTGCGCAACTTTAAACTAGTATGTTCCCTAATTGATCAGCAAGGTAACAACGAAACAAGGTTAACCAAGACAACTTTAAGTGAGGAGTTACTGTACTTAGAGCCCTATTTTCACAGGTGCTGTGCACCCTGCCACTGAAAATCAGACCACTCATTTAGGTGCCTAAATATGGATTTAAGTGCTTAGCTTTAGGCACCCTACTTTGATCATTTTGGTGCATGTGCCTAAAAAGTTGGGCTTCCCAAAAACAGAGTAAGCCAAAAGAGGGGAAGCTTTTTGGACCTTAAGTGACTTGCCTAAATGCCACAGAAGAAGGGTGATCATATTTCTCAAAGAGAAAACAGGACACTGCGAGTGGCTGGCCTGAGACCTACACCTCCTCCCCCACCCCCCCACAGGGCTGGCCCGAGTTGCTTACCTGAGTCCTCTTCCTTGCGAAGGGGAAGGCAGGGCTTGGGTGAGCAGCGATGCACATACTAGATAGGGTGACCATAGTTCCCAAAGGCTGAGGCTGGCAGATCACTGCTCTTCTGAGCCCTGCCTTCCCCCCTGCATGAGGCTGGAGTTGGCATCGCTGCTCGCCCAAGCCCTGCCTGCCTCCTCCCTGCATGGGGCTGCCATTGCCGCTTGCCCCCCAACCCCCACCCCAGCACATTTCTCTGCATCCCACTTTTTTGACAAAAGTGGGCATTTGTCCTGTTTGCTCTCGCCAGCCAACTTGATCAGTTTGGCAAGAGCAAATGCCCACTTTTGCCCAAAGAGTCAGGACAGTTGGGACAGGGCTTAAAAAAGGGACAGTCTCGGGCAAAACAGGATGTATGGTCACCCTACACAGAAGGAGTCAGAGTCGGAACTTGAATTAGAACTCTGGACTCCCTGGCTCCCAATCCTGTGCTCGTGAGAGGTGGTGAATGGAAGAGAAATAACACTTACTCCTCCCTTCCTACGCAAACTACAGACAGTCTGAACCGTTCAGTCTTGGACTGCAGGAAGTGTCAAATCCGAGAGCTTTTTCTCTGAAGCCAGCTTTGCTTTACCTGCTGATAGCCTGGGCCGGGTTCTTGGCGTCTGCATCTCTTGTCGGGCATGTGGGAGCATGTGATAACGTTTTGCTTCATTCACTAGATCCCGGCAGGCCTCTGAAGACTTTATCAACTCCTCATTGTCAACAACATTTAGCAGATAACTGGGATGGATGAAGGGGAGGCGGACCACTGCCAGCAACTCCGCAGCATACTGGAGAAAGAATACATGGCAGCCTTAGTGCTTGATTTCAACCATTTGGCGTTTCCTCCTCCCCCATCACAAACACTTCCCCTTATTACCCAACTTGGGAATATATTATACTTTGAGTTGCCCTTAGTACCTGAGCTTTGCTGTACACAGTCCTGATTTTCATGGATCCTGCATATACTCCCCAAACCTTCACTATTGTTCAGGCAGCACGAAGCAACACATTCCTTAGATGCTCCACTCTGAAGGCTTTTTTTGGGGGGGTGATGGGGGGAGGGTCCCATACAGAGACAAAAACAATCTTCAAAAGCTGACAATTCTTGTTATACAGAGATTTTGTTGTAAAAGCAGATTCTCAACTTATGCTCAATATAACACCCTATGCACAGGAGGCAGGCATTAATCTTCCTAGCTTCCTGAATTCACCTTGATATTTAAGACAGGTTGCTACATTGAAAACAAATGGCTTTTCTAGCATTTTGTGTGAAATAAAAGCAGATGAGCTGCTTGGGTTTGAATAGCCTCTATAGTGGAGCCTGAAAAGCACCATCCAATTTGTTAACTATCTTTTAATTAGTAGGATTTATTTGTTGGTGAAACAAATTACGTACTTCAAAGTTTTCCTAGAAATCAGATTCCTGTGGATGCTACGCAAATACTGACACTACACCCCATCTTCTGTATAAATAAAATAAACCTTGTAGTGCAAAGGACATTGGAAGAAATGAAGCTGTCTGTCGCTGGTTATTGCTTAAAAGAAAATAAAACCACAAAAATGAAAATTGCAAGTGATAAATGAAGAGTCCATTCACTGAGAACTGATTTTAAATCATTGTTTATCTTACAGCATATCACAGAATACTTCATAGTAAGAGACAGAAGAGCTGGAGAATGCTTTTATGGAGCTGGGTATAGGGAACATATCAGGACAATAAAAATTAATTATGGCTGCATATTTAGAAGGACAGTAAAGGAAAGGTGACTATTCAAAGCAGTAAAGATGAGTGTTACTAGTAAACATTTATATTATCAGAGCACCCAAAGGCCCCAATAGGGATTGGGGCCAAGATTCAAGGAAATATTCATTAAGATTAAGGGGTTGAGCCTGAGCAGCGCTTAATACCCAAAACTTCCACTGAGCTGCAGGTGTTCATTACTTTCTGGAATCCATCTGCCTGTTTAGTTGTTTAGACCATGTTCATCTCCTTAGTGATGAACAGACTGGACCTCTACATAGATTGTTTCCATCGACGTGTACGAGCTGAAATTGTAGAAAAGCAGCATCAATTGCCCTATAACCTCAGCCATGCAGAACACAACACTATCCACAGCCTCAGAAACAACTCTGACATTATAATCCAAGGGGCTGACAAAGGAGGTGCTGTCGTCATCATTAATAGGTTGGAATATGAACAAAAGGCTGCTCAACAACTCTCTGACATCACATTCTACAGGCCATTATTCTCTGATCCCACTGAGGGTTACCAAAAGAAACTGCATCATCTGCTCAAAAAACTCCCTAAAGAAGCACAGGAACAAATCTACACTAACTCACCCCTAGAGCCCCGACTAGGGGTATTCTACCTTCTACTCAAAATCCATAAACCTGGGAATCCTGGACACCCCATCATCTCAGCCATTGGCACCCTGACAGCAGGATTATCTGGCTATGTAGACTCTCTCCTCAGGCTCTATGCTACCAGCACTCCCAGCTATCTTCAAGACACCACTGACTTCCTGAGGAAACTACAATCCTTTGATGATTTTCCAAAAAACACCATCCTGGCCACTATGGATGTAGAAGCTCTTTACATCAATATTCCACACAAAGATGGACTACAAATCATCAGGAATAGCATCCCCGATACCATCACGGCAAACCTGGTGGCTAAACTTTGTGACTTTGTCCTCACCCACAACTATTTCAGATTTGGGGACAATTTATACCTTCAAGTCAGCGGCACTGCTATGGGTACCTGCATGGCCCCACAGTATGCCAACATTTTTATGGCTGACTTACAACAATGCTTCCTCAACTCTTGTTCCCTTGTGTCCCTACTCTACTTGCGCTACATCGATGACATCTTCATCATCTGGACACATGAGAAGGAGGCCATTGAGGAATTCCACCAAGATTTCAATGATTTCCACCCTACCATCAACCTCAGCCTGGACCAGTCCACACAAGAGGTCCACTTCCTAGACACTACAGTACTAATAAGTGATGGTCACATAAACTCCACCCTATACCGGAAACCTGCTGACCACCAGATTTACCTACATGCCTCCAGCTTTCATCCAGAGCACATCACATGATCCACTGTCTACAGCCAAGCTCTAAGATACAACTGCATTTGCTCTGGTCCCTCAGACAGAGACAAACATCTACAGAATCTTCATCAAGCATTCTTAAAACTACAGTACCCACCTGCTGAAGTGAAGAAACAGACTGACAGAGCCAGAAGAGTATCAAGAAGTCACCTACTACAAGACAGGCCCAACAAAGAAAGTAACAGAACGCCACTAGCCGTCACCTACAGCCCCCAACTAAAACCGCTACAGCGCATCATCAAGGATCTACAACCTATCCTGAAGGATGACCCCTCACTCTCACAGATCTTGGGAAACAGGCCAGTCCTCGCCTACAGATAGCCCGCCAACCTGAAGCAAATACTCACCAGCAACTACACACCGCACAACAAAAACACCAGCCCAGGAACCAAACCCTGCTACAAACCCCAGTGCCAACTCTGCCCACATATCTATTCTAGGGACAACATCACAGGACCTAAACACATCAGCCACACCATCTGGAGCTCGTTCACCTGCACATCTACCAATGTGATATATGCCATCATGTGCCAGCAATGCCCCTCTGCCATGTACATTGGCCAAACCAGACAGTCTCTATGCAAAAGAATAAATGGACACAAATCTGACATCAAGAATCAGAACATTCAAAAACCAGTAAGAGAACATTCCTCTCTGGTCACTCAATAACAGACCTAAAAGTGGCAATTCTTCAATAAAAAAACTTAAAAAACAAACTCCAATGTGAAGCTGCAGAACTGGAATTAATTTGCAAACTGGATACCATCAGATTAGGCCTGAATAAGGACTGGGAGTGGTTGGGTCATTACAAAACCTAAACTTAATTTCCCCAATTCTAATTTCGCCCTACTGTTACTCACACCTTCTTCTCAACTGTCTGTAATGGGCCACTCTCTTACCACTTCAAAAGTTATTTTTCCTCCCTTGGTATCCTGCTGTTAATTGATTTATCTCGTTAGACTGACCTTACACTTGGTAAAGTGACCCCCATCCTTTCATGTATTTATACTTGCGCCTGTATTTTTCACTTCATGCATCTGACGAAGTGGGTTCTAGCCCACGAAAGCTTATGCCCAAATACATGTTAGTCTCTAAGTTGCCACAAGGACTCCTCATTTTTTTTAGCGTGTGAATGCCTCTAGTGTCTGGGAATCAGGTCACAGCTGCAGTGGAGGAAGAATGTAGAGCTACAAGGATGGAGAAAGGGAAAGATAAGTGAGCAGTTGCTGGTTAGAAATATTTCTCAAGTTCTAGTGTGCACAATTGGTTCCACCCTGCTAGGTCGTAAGCGATCATACTCATCACAGGAACACCTTCTACCACTTCCCGTTTCCCTACAATAAATTTAAAACAGAGGCATCAGTTTGGTAGGACATGCAATTATCTCTTTCCAGTAGGAGTTTGTGCTTGGAGCCATGTCACTGTGATGATATAAACTAAGTTAAAATGAGCATGTGATGTGACTGAAATGGGTTCAGTCTGGCAGAGAGAAGAATACAGGTTTTCACAAAATCCAATCACTTCATTTAACAGAGTGTAACAGACATGGAAGTGCTTGGCAGTCTGAAATGTCCAGTTTTCTGAGGAGAGATGAGTGTGTGTTTGAATAACAGTAACACCTATGAACTTCACAACTACGATAAATAACACTGTAATAACACTTTACACTTCTGTAGCACCTTTCTGTCAGAAGAGCTCAAAACGTTGTGCACACACTAATTATCGTCAGCCTCACAATACGCCAGGAGGCAGGCAGGTTTTACAGATGGGGAAGCCGAGGCAAAATGACTAGAGTGACTTGCCCAACGTCAGAGTGACAGAAAGATGACCAGATGCAAATGCTGACTACCTTGTTCTAACTGCTAATTCATGAGACTTCCTTAATACATGAGATTTGGGAGGTGCATTTGCATAAAGCCAAAAGCTTCCAGGAAGGACCTTTGGGTTCAATCCTGAGCAACACGCTGCTCCACTTGTATCAAGGAAGTGGTGTAAAGGGAGTAGAAAACAACAGGGTTTCTCCTTCTGGGGTGGGAGGCATCCTCAGTGAGTATAGAGTTATCTATATCTGGTTCTGTGCCACCTGTCCTACGGCCTGCAACATAGGGGGCAAGTCAAAGGTAGGGGAGGCATGCAGGAGGTGCGGCCTTAATAGGCTGCTCTGTAGCAATTCCTATCTGTATGCTTGGGGGTCAAGGCCACTTCTGTGGGAAGCAGCCTTGGGACTATTCTAATCTACACCAAACTCTACGTTGGCCCCACAGAAGCAGCCCCAGGATCAGGAAGACTCAATGACCTCACTTGTGTCCCTAAATTTTGCCTGACAGAAGATCAGTTGAGAAACTGGGCACAGGTAAGAATCTGAGCCCTGCCATCTGCCACTGTTCCATGCAGTGAAATAAAAAATGCTTCCGTGACTCTTTCCTCTACTAAAATTTATTGCAGAGGGGAAAAAAAAGTTCTGCCCTTTCCCTAAAGTTACAAATGTCAGGGACTTGGCTGCAGACATTTTAATGCCATTAAAATGATGCTAACTTGTGGGAGAGGGAACACAGTCAACATATGGCAGTGGGAGGCAAAGCTCCGATTTCAGGAAGTGCCTTTTTTAAGAAGTTTGGAGGCGTTTAACCTTACAGAGGAGCCAAGATGAAATGCAGAATCAGGACACCAGGATAATGAGGATATTGATGGGGACATCAAAGTTTAGCCAGTAAGTCTCTAATGGGGATGCTAATCCCATGCTGTAATGAACTAAAAGGAATAGCTAAATAATAGTTTAAGTAACGGAGAAATTGGAATATGGACAGATCTACAGCTAAGGCAGGCCAAACAATCCTCCTAAGCATCCTGGTTCATCAGAAAGCTGCCCCTTCTGCCTCTCCAATAGGCCATGTGCAGGAAGCAGCCATACTGCCAAGTCAGACAAAACGCAAGCAAATACTCATGTCATTAAATGAGAACCTGGGGTTAGACACCAGGATGTCTCTATGTTTAGCTTAAATTGGCATTTAGGAGAGAGCTTCCCTCCAGCAACGAGAGGCAATTCTCCTGACTCCACCCGCAGAGATACTGCATTCTTTCCCCATGCCTCCTAGAATGAATGAGGCAACGGCTGCTGAATTAGCAAAGCACACTCTCTCTTTCGCCCACCTTTCCTTAATTAGATTAGTGAGAAACTGTAACTGTGTTTCTCTCCCTCTCTTTCTCTGTCTGAGCTTGTGGCTCATTGTGAAGGCTAATAATAATTAGAACATGTCGCTCTCTCTCATCAGCATGAAAGCTAATGTCACATAGCAAAGCTAATGACATATTTCACTCTTATTCTTTCCCCACCCAAACAGCTACAGAAATACAGCTGTATGTGTGTGTGAGAAAGAGAGCATACAGTTCATCGCTGCCAGCATTAAGGGGATGTGTAATCTTATTGTTTTTCACCAAGGGATTTGTAGGGTATGTATAATCTCACTGTCTCTAGAGGATGGTAGAGGCTTTTATAAACCAGTGACTTTTCGCACTAGCTCCTTTAAGCACTATAGTGGATGGCGAGTTTCATTTGGCTTTGCTGAGTTAAGTACATCCAAGTGGTCTAGGGATTCTGTAGCCTTTTCCTTTCTGATTCTGCCTTGTGACTGCTTCATAGGCTCATTAGCTATGACTGTATTAAATTATCCTTTTTACTGAAGATTGGAATAAGCACTATTAAGCATTTCAAGCTTCTTACCACCCTATTTGCGCTTCTTTCTTTTCTTTCTCCTTCCCCTGCTCCTTGTACACATATAAAACGTATATGGTTCCCCTTTACATTATTAATATCATTATTATTAATAATAAAATAGTACAATAACACGAAGGGCATCTTTCAAATTGTACACGGCAAAAGTTTCAAAGAGCAGCCTCCAATTTTGTGGTTGCAAGTATGGGCTTACAGTTTGTGCCTGTAATTCCACTGTGGCTACATATTTTTTAGAGCATTCATTTCTCACATTCTGAATGCAAGTGCAAATTGGGTAGTCAGAGATGCAAATATTCAGATTTGTGCCTGCAATCAGTTGGTGTAATTCTATGCAGGAGGTCACTTGGTGTAATTCTATGCAGGAGGTCAGACTAAATTATGATATGATAATGGTCTTTTCTGGCCTTAAATTCTATTAATCTGTTAATTTATTTTTTCAGGTGGTAAAAGGCAGACCAAGTCTCAGACCCTTGAGCATTTAGCCCATTGTTTAGAGAAGGCTCTACTTCAAGGAGTTCACCATTTAAATTCAATCACTGCCATATGAAGAATGAATGAGGCATGAGTATGGGAACAGACAGGACAGCTCTTCAATTGGTGTGGCTCCATTGATATCAATGGAGCTATTCTGATTGATTCCAGCTGAGGATATGGCTTATAGAATCACAGACAGTTGGGGATGAAAGGCTAGACCCCCTCACTGACTCTTTGTAGAGTTTGCTCTCCATGGGGGTGGGAAGGGAGAGCTGGCTTGACAACTCACGAGTAAGGGGGACTGGCTATGAGGGAAGGAGTAGACAGACTTGGTGTGGGGTGGCTCCTGAGGCACATATACATTTGCCAGACTGCTATCGATTTTATTAGCTCAGCTGGCCAGCAGCTTCTTCATATAGCCTGAATTCCCGAGGATTTATAAAACCCAGGACAAAATGCCTTTATGTTGCAAAACAAGCAGGGTTCCTGCCCCATAGAGCTTACAATCTAAATTTAGATGTGACACAGTGAGCGAGAGAAACAAACCATAAGGTGGCAGGCAGTGGGATAGCTTAGGGTTATACCAATCAGATCATACTGAGCAGTGGTGCACATATGTCACTGGGCTCCTACTAGGCAGAAAACAATAATCCAATCTGGAATTTGCCCAATCCTTTGTGGTTAATGGCCCTATCCTGTGGGACCTTTAATACGCACACATGGTCATGATGTGTGTTTAAGATCTCCTCTGAAAGGATGGCACCTCTGACATCATAAAGTCCCCAGTACTACAATGGGATATTCACTGGTTACAGTTTTCATAGCACAGTGAAGATATAAATTGTTATGTAAGTGTAAAATATTACTAGGTCAGTACCGACTCAGAGTGATAGTGCTGCCTGTTGTACCATCAAGATTATTTCTTGCTGATTCGAGATGTCTCATCCATATATCTAACTGCATATAGTTTATCCACTTAACTTCTGCATATGTTTTCTCTACCTCTGCAGTCAGAACAGCTCTCCAATTGGATCATAGAATATTTTAATGCTATTTACATTTCTGCTTGTTGGCCTGAATGAGGATGTTTACTTCATTAAACTTTTTGTGACCTTTCTTCCCCTAGGAATTATATCTGTATCATTAGCAGTTTATAGAAAGTGGGCTTTAGCATGCTATCTGACTTTCAAAACTCTCTTCAGTATCACATTTTAAAAAACTGCTTTTTACTCTGAAATCCCCAAGCTAGCAAAATCTTCATAGGTATTCTTTAAATGACTATCACTGTGCTTCTGCTTGGGCTATTGTCACAATAGTATACTGCTAGTTTTAGGAAATATGTTTACTGTTGCAGAATCAAATTTCCTGCTCTTTAAATATTACACTGGAAAGCTATCAAGATTTTTGACATTTTTGAAGTAATGCCCAGAGAGGTCAAAATAATGTTTCCCTGATGTCTTATAGCTCATCTCTCTCTCTCTGTTTTACTATTCTTTCATACAAAAGACTCTTTGTGCTAGCTCCCTAAAGAAACATATTTTAGCTAGAAGTACAAATACAGAAGTAAGATTATCCACATTAAGATAGGTTTTTAGCCCAACGAACTGCTATTTCAGCTGTTTATGCATAATTCTAAGAGACTATTTTCTAACATTTTAAAACTAAACTAGGAATACATTCAATTCATCAGAGAGACTAAGAAGATTAATACACCACAGCCTTAAAAAGTTTTCTCTGCCCTCTCACACTGAGACTGGGTTCAAATTCAACTGGATTTTAGAGACAAAATAAAAAATTCTAATCTGACAGCTGCGGCAAAAACTCAGCGGTACTGTTAAACAAATATGAGATGACTCTGAGGTGGCAGCAATGCTACACCAACGATAACACACTGAGACCTGTAGGCAGGGCAGTCCTTAGGCATAGGCAACATAGGCAGCTGCGTAGGGCATCTGAAAATTTGGGACACCACTGGGTCTTAGTGTCCACCCACTTCTTTTCCTATCCCTGTTCTGACCCTTCCTGCAGGCTTCCACAGATGGCTGCTCTAGCCTGGTGAGTCTTCCTTGGGAGGGAATCTAGTAGTTAAAAGTGAAAAAACCTCCAGCCTGCCAGACCTATTAGCACAACATTGAAACTGTTAAAGAGACATTCAAGGGGTAATAAAGCCATTTAACAGGCATTTGCCAACCCCAAGGTATATACTGACAGGTTTCAGAGTGGTAGTCCTGTTAGTCTGTACCAGCAAAAACAAGGACGAGTCCTTGTGGCACCTCAGAGACTAACAAATTATTTGGGCATAAGCTTTTGTGGGCTAGAACCCATTTCATCAGCTGTCCACGAAAGCTTATGCCCAAATAAATTTTTATACTGTCAGTTTCTGACTTTACTGACAAAAACAGTTGTGCATTAATGTAATATTTACACAGAACATGTCAGTCTACAGGACCTTAGTTTAAAATTTGCTTTAAAAATATTTCATTAGTGAGCTGGTGAAGATTATAAAATCACATTTCTAAAAAATGCTTGCATAGAGTTTTAGATGCACAATCATCTTTAGCCTTAAATGCGTGGATCTTCAGACATACAGTTTTTTAAATAAATCCTTCAAAAGACCTCCCTTATCTAAAATACACATTTTAATTACTATAGTTAAAAAAAAAAGTGCTTCCAAGTCTTCCTGTCCTTTCTGTCCATCCCTTCACCACCTCTCCCCCTACTCCCCACTGAAGAGAGCCCTTAAAGGGACAACAGTCCTTCCCTTCCAGATAGCTGGACAAAGAGTTTCCCTTTCTTTACTTCTGACTATCCGATGAACTAGTTTTAAAAGAACCCTCCAGCAAAATCAGTACCTTAGTAAGACATAAAATCCTTGTTATACCTAAAATCTTTGGAAATATATTTTTTTAAAGTTGGTGAAATTTCATAACCATGTCTCTTGTTATGGAGATCACACAAAGTAAATTACTGTTCCCTTTTTCTAAAAGCAATGAACATTGTTATGAACACACTAAACCTCTCTGATTAATTTAAAATAATGTCTTTGTTTCAGTGAGTTAAATATGTAGTAATCTGGAATGCTGGCTTAAGGTTTGAGTACATTTAAAATATAAATTCAGCTTAGAAATACTGATTAAGAAAATGTAAAACAGAGAAGAGCTGCATCATGTATTCCATTATATGTAATGTTGTATTCAGCAGGACAGCTGACTCACCCTTACTACGAAGTTTTTGCAAATAAATCTCTGACAAACTTCAGGGCATATCAAAAAACCTGTGACTGACATTTTTTCTTCCCAAATTTTAGTGCTTTTAATTAGGTACTTTCTTCATGTCCATTCTGCATGAGGGAGAGGGTGTGGGAGTCTCTGCGGCGAACTGTGACTCTCCGCCACCATGAGGCAGGCCGGGCATCTCATTATTCTTTGCTGTCTCGTCCCTCCTCCCCCTCCCCCACCAGGCTGTGAGCTTGGGCTGCCATCCGGCATAGGGGCACCAGTTTAATAACACTGCGTGGGGCCCCATAAATCCTAAGGACGGCCCTGCCTGTAGGGGGCACGCCTTTTTAGAAAGCAGAGGTTATCCTTTAGTTCCTGGACTGGCGGTCAGATGATGAACTGCATGTTGAGCTGCACTGGCAATGAATGCTAGAAATCAAGAAGTTTCCAGTGGCAGAGAGACAAGGCACTGTGGGTTAGTGCCAGGCAAGAGTCCTGTCCCCACCTTCCTGCTGCTGCTGGAAATCCTCCATGATCTTCTGAACTAGAACTCCCTACAGGACACCAAAAAGCCTTCGCAAACTACAGGTATCCAAGTGCAATAGCAATGGGGAACTGGCTGTTTTTGGAAAGTTTAAACAGAGTTCTTGAGACAGTAGCACCAGTTGCTGATTCGAAGCTTCACTAGAACAAAGCAAAGCTTTGTTTTTGAGGCACCATAGTGCTACCTGGTGATCAGGGCAACCACTTCAATGCATATTGCCCATGGGTACCTCAAGGGCACGCGTTCTTTCTAATAATCTCTTCCATATTTATAAGTGTTAGGACAAGTCCAAATCAAATCTCTGCTCTCTGGTGTGCACAGCATTTGTCTGCTATTTATTACCATTTAGTCTGCATTGGTTCAATTTCTTTGAACTGAAAATCCACTAACTATAAAGCTTGAGTATCATTATAGCTGGAAATCTTATAACATAATGAGACGAATATTTGGAATGAAGTCTGGTTCCCAGGCCCCAGACTCACACAGTGACTCAGTGGGAGGGAGCTACATGTAGAAATCTCATGCACAGCAAGAGGAAAATAGCACCCGCCTCACTTCTTGAAATGAAGTTTTAACATGACATCTTTATGGCAGCACAGCTGACTAAACACCATAATGTCATCAGTGTTGCAGAAAAGGAGCTGCTATCCTGTTCTCCAAACAGTTCACGGAGCAGCATGTGAACATGTATTTCTAGATGTAATGTGATGAGGTTATATTTAAGCACACAGGATGATGAATAATTAATTCATTATACTCAGAATTTATTTCACACTCAGACATTTTAATAAAAGAATCTTATCTCAAACGTCTTATTCTGCTGACTAAATTCTACCAAAATAAATGTCCTCAGAAAGTAACAAACGATACAACAGCCAGTGATTGGCATTTCATTTGTTCCGGTTATAAATATACACCCACGTATACGCCTGTACACACACATATGTACCACAAAGGCATGTTGTCAAGATTAAATGGTGTTTATAATTTGCTTTGAAAAGGAAGAGCACTCCTGACACATACAGCATAGTGATATATACATAAAAAGATTTTTTTCCTATTTCTAATGCAATCCTGAACTTCATTTCCCTTTCCATTCAGAAAAGCAGGGAATGTGGCCTAACGTTTGGACTGGATGACTTGGGAGTCAGGAGTTCATGATTCTGCCACTGACATAAGTGTGACTACGTGCAATACAAGTAATCTCCTGTACAGCTACTCTGCATGTGTATGTGTTTGCAGCATTGAGGCCTTAGTCATTCAGTTTCCTCAGCAATAGAACAAAGAAACACACTGTTAAAAGTAGGAAGATGTGTTGGTAAAGCCACAAAAAACTGAGAGGGGATTTCAGGACAGGTGCAGCTCCCAAAGCTACTTTCAACTTTAGTTTATTTAATTTAAAAAAAAAAAAAAGATTTCAAGTTGACAGTATCCCTTTAAAAAAAAAAAAAGAGTGCCGTATACTACCATTAGTGAGTGACCGAGAACTCCACCTTTACCCTGCTTTATTAATTAGTGGACCTGTTTTCTCTCTTTTATCACTTCTTCTCTTGATATGATTTTTTTATTATTCCTCTGGACCCCGGGGACTAGTATTAACTCACCCTTCTGTTTCCTCCACTCTTATTATTCTTCTCTCTCCAAGCCTGCATTGGTTCTGTGAATTCTTATTTGTTTGGCCCCCTAGAAAAGGACTTATTTAAACTTCAGATCTCTGAGCAGTCTGTCACTATGTGAAGACACAATGATTGCATCTCATTCCTTGCACTCTTCATTTTCAGAGAAACTGGAGTTTGTTACACCGCAATTATAGCATCCATTAGGACTCTTCTGCTTTCCAAAGGGGAGGCTTTCAATGCATTCTGCTATTATTGTAGTCACTAGGGATGGGGTTTCCAAACGTGCTAAGCACTCAAATTTCATTAAATTTTAAAAGAAATTGGGTGCCTAACTCCTATCAGCTCTTTTGAAAATTCCAGCCTTCATTTCATACTTACCCCATATTTGTCTTCCTGAAGCCTAACACCTGTGAATTGCATTGTTCAGTGAATTCATTTCTTACTATGATGAATTTAAGTAGCTTCCTGGTACTGGATGTCATCATTTTGAGTTTTCCTATCATTTTCTGCCCATTGCTAAGGAAAAGATTCACAGTGTATTTGATACTTTCTGGATCATTAAGCTGGCCTTCTTCATAACTATGGAACCTTTCTGATGCTGCATGTTTGACTATATGTGTAATCTGGTTATTTAAAATTCTCCACGACTATGGTATCCAAACACCTTGAGAGTTGCCCATTTTTCTTCCTTCCAGAAGTGCACTGTCTCTTCTTTGTCATTCTCTGCATCCTAACCAAAATCATTTTATTGTCATTCTCTTTAATTGTCAAAAGGTAAAAGCAGCAAAGAATCTGTGGCACCTTATAGACTAGCAGATGTATTGGAGCATGAGCTTTCATGGGTGAATACCCACTTCGTCGGATGCATGTAGTGGAAATTTCCAGGGGCAGGTATATATATGCAAGCAAGAAGTAAGCTAGAGATAACGAGGTTAGTTCAGTCAGGGAGGATGAGGCCCTGTTCTAACAGTTGAGGTGTGAAAACCAAGGGAGGAGAAACTGGGATTTTGTAGTTGGCAAGCCATTCACAGTCTTTGTTTAATCCTGAGCTGGCTGGTGTCAAAATTTGGCAGATGACTGAAGCTCAGCAGTTTACTCTTTGAAGTCTGGTCCTGAAAGTTTTTTTGCATGCAGGCATGGCCACCTTAAGGTCTGCTATATGTGTGGCCAGGGAGGTTGAAGGTGTTTCCTACAGGTTTTTATGTATATTGCCATTCCTAATAGCTGATTTGTGTCCATTTATCCTTTTCCGTAGAGACTGTCCAGTTTGGCCGATGTACATAGGCAGATGGCATTGCTGGCATATGAATGGTGTATTATTACATTGGTGGAACGTGCAGTGTGAATTGAACTGATGATGAGGTGTGCTGATCTGGTTAGGTCCTGTGATGGTTGTCGCTGGTGTTAGGATACCGTGGGCAGTAGTGGCATCGAGGTTTAGCCTGCATGGCATTGGTTCCTGAAGCTAGAGCTACTATGTGTGCAGTGTGGCAGTTACTGGTGAAATTATGATTTCAGGGTTGTCAGGTTTTCTGTGGCGCGAGACTGCCTGCCACCCAGGCCTGTGAAAGTTGTGGGATCGTTTCCAAGAATGGGATTGCTAGATCCCGAAATGCATTGGAGGGGTTTAGCTGGGGACTGATATGTGATGGCCAGTGGAGTCCTGTTGTTTCTTTCTGTGGTTGTTCTTGCTAGTAGGAGGCTCTCGGCGTGACCACGCTTGGGCTTGGTTTCGATCTGTTTCCTTATTTTCCTCGTGTGGTATTGTACGTTTTGAGAATGCTTGAGTGGAGAATTTTGTAGGTGTTGGTCTCGTGTCTGAGGGGTTTAGAGCACGATGCGGTTTATACCTCAGTGCTTTGGCTGTAAAACATGGGATGTATCTGTGTGATATGCGCGGACGGATGGCAGCTGCGAGGCATGAAGGTAGGCATTAGCGGTCGGTAGTTTCGGTAGTAGGGTGATGTTAATATGTTAATTGTGGCGGCATGCGGGGCCCATCACGTGCCTGCCACTGATCTGGAGATATATATTTCAATCAAATTGGAAATAGTTGTGTAGTGATGAATAAAGGCACAGAACTCCAATATGTCTGTTAGTCTATAAGGTGCCACAGATTCTTTGCTGCTTTTACAGATCCAGACTAACATGGCTACCCCTCTGATACTTGTCAAAAGGTAGTTCACTGGCATTTATAACATTTGACATAATGCCACTTTTCCTTCTCTGCAGTGTCTTCCCTTTCCATCTCTACTAGCTACTAAACTTACTGGTGTGCATGGTGTTCATTCAGCCTGTATTTGCTTTGCCTCAATTTTATCCCATTGCCCCTGCAGTAGTTATGCTCCCTTGCACCATCCTAGGTAATTCCTCTCCTTTCCTCTTCAAATACTTGCAGACAGTTATCCCCCTTTAGCTGTTGTTAGACCAAGTCAAGCATATTCAATCCTTTTAATCTTTCCTTCAAAATCAATTCCTCTACTCCTTTAATCATTTGTTTTGTTCTTCTCTAAATTACCTTCAATTTGTCTACAAATCTCTGGTTCTCAGGTGCCATGAAGATACTACTTAGACAGAGTTTGCTCTGAGGACACAAGTTCAAAGACAGCTCATTAATTTTTTTATGGGTAAGACATTTCATTTTATAAGTGGACATTTTGATGTTAAACAGTGTTTTTTTTAAAAGGGCACACTATCTGGTCTGTATGGAGCACAGAGAAAGGTGACATAGAACATGGCACTCTGGTCAGATAATAAATTTACTACTTTAGATCTTGAATAGATATTGGGCCAGATCTCCAACTTGAGTATATTGACATAAATCTATTCACTGTTAGCCAAGCAACATTACTTTGCACTAGCTGAGGATCTGGCCCAGTATCTAGTATAACCAATTAACACTCTATGTGATAGGTATTCTACCACCCCCCCACCACACACACACACACATTTCACAGAGAGGAAAGTGGAGGTAGGTAAACTGGCTTACTCAAGGCCACACAGTGAGACTATGGCTAAACTAGGATTAGAGCACAAGAGTTTCTGGCACTAAGCCCTGCCTGTGCTCCAACCACTATACCATGATGCTTTTCAGATGACAGTGCATTATGTAATACGTATTTTGTATGATCTCCCCAGAGGTAAACTAAGGTTAAAAGAAATAACTACCACGATAAACCTTACCATCTGCTCAATCAGTCTGGAAGAGAAATAAATAGAAAACCAGCAAATCCAGTTTTTCTAGTTGTGTCAGTCTATTGTGGGATTTCCATTGAATGACAAATAAAAGGAATCTCTACAACCAGTGGTCTGCTTTCACTGCCACAGGAAATTACCTAACCATTCAGGAACCTGACATCAGATGTAATTTCTCTCAGTTAGACTGATTTTATGCAACTGCATTACTGGCAGGGCTGAAAGAGTTACGTAAATGTTGCCATATCCAGTTGGCATTCCGTTCCAAAGCACTGGGGTACAGTTATTTATCAAATATTAGTTTAATAAATATTTCATTATTTGAGCTCACTATGTGTCTTATGTAGATGGATAAGTGACTTTTGAAAGCTCTGTTACCCTACCTTTGCAGCACATCTCAGATGCTGTTTTCTGTAAAGCAGTACAGTTCTTTTATATAGCACCGTAAGACTCCTAAACGGCACACTTAACAGAATTAAAACTGGCGAGGGTATATCCTTTCACCTTGCTTTCCACAGCCCATGTCCATTCAGGAGCCCCCCACTGCCACTTTGAGCCTGGCTTTAAGAGGATTAACAACACTAAAAAGAATTTGATACCCAAGGAGTAGATTTTCAGTGGCACAAAGAACAGTTAGGCACCCAATCCTCATTCACTTGCAGTGAGAACAGGGAACTAAATCCCATTTGTGCTTTTGAAAATACACCTCCCCTGAAGAAGCTAACATAATATGAGAACTCTGGTGATTACAACCAAGGTAGTGCACAAGCAATAGCAGCTTTCCAAAGAGCTTTTCCTCCCTGGAGCTGTCACCCTACTTACTCCCTGCTGTGGAGAATGAAGAGCTATGTGTAATTTTTTTTTCTTTTTTTTATAAATATCATCTCAATTTACCTAGTTGAGATTATCCTGACTGCCTGCATGGAGTTCAATCAAAGGAGGCTGTTCGGAGGGGGGAGGGAAGGGGAAGAGGAAGGGGAAGAGGGAACAAACAGGAACAAGACAATGACAGAAATAAGGCTCCTTAAGGGTACAATGCAGAGAACTATTAATTGGGGAATGCCCTGGGCCAGCCTTTAACCACTCTGGCTAGGTTTATGATTTCCATCCATCAGTCTAAGCTTGAAGGGGATAGTAAACCATTAAAGACCCCCCAGCCTAGAAAGGAAGGGGGCTTGAGTGGACTGCCAGCAGCTGCCTCGGGGGAGATGCTGACAGAGACACATAGAGAGGGAGAAGATGCAGCAGATAGCCTGCTCCCCTCAGTCCAGGAGCAGGGCTGTCTGGGCTAAGTAGAACTCACCCAGCACTTGCAAGGAAAGAATGAGGTGCAGGTAAGAACCAGGCATATAGGTCTTTTGTTGTATTACTCTTTGCTCTGCCTGTTATGTACCTCTGAGTAAATAATAATGCTTTGTTTTGAGCTCCCTAGGGAAAAGGGCTTACAAGTGCCAAACAGAGCTGGGCCTAGAGGATTAACATGCTTGGGAAACAGGGGAATTGCAGCCCAGAGATCCAGGCTCAGAATGGTTCATCCACAGGGTTCCATGCACTTTAGAAGGAGAAAAATGGATCTAAAACACAGCTCACTCTATAACCATGACACCTGCCTTCCCATGCGTCGATGCCTTTACTCACTATGTCAACTTTATGAATTACACAGCAAGCGCTTCTGGGCAAAGACCTTGTCTTAATGTATTTTCAAAAAGCCTCATGCACACATCTGACATACCATCCATATACAATACATGATAGAATATAGTGGTTTAAACAGCATGCCCTCCATACTGTCCACCATTAAACTGCAGACCCCTGACCAGCTGTACCCCTGCAAGGATTCACCCTTGGTCAAGGACGGCAGTGAGGGTTGCACTGTACCTTCCAGCGGAATTTTAATTTGTAGCTGGAGCTCCACAGGACCCCCACTAGCAGAGGCTGCCCGCGGGCTGCCCTGAACCAGCCTATTAACAAGTCTCTCGGGTCATGGATCCTCTCACTTTTGTGGCTTTGGTGGCTGGTTACTGAAGCAGTTGCTGTGGTGCTTTGCACCCACTGGTTCCCTGCACCAAAAGGTCTGCAGCAACAGAGCCTGGGTGAATCAATCCCATTATAGCCTGAATTAAGTTACAGCATCCTGTGATGCTGGCAGACCAGGTGCCAGCTCATGCTAAGCCGGTAAGCTTCAACTGAACACTGACAAATACACAGCTGAATTAGTCTGGCTCACTTGTGGGTTAATATTGTTAAAACCTGTATTAGATTCATAAAAACATGTTTAGTGTTTAGACCTGTAAGTTGCTGCATGTATTGAGCTCACTTATAATAGCTGTATCCCATGTTATAAGATAATATTTAAGTGTTTGCTCTATAACTATAAAAGTGTTTTCTCTGAAATCGTAAACTTCCAGTCAAGAGAGAAGCACTACCAAGTGTGAAATATTAGCTTGCCACAGGAGGTATTATCTCCTTCTGCCCAACAACAACAAAAAAAGGCTCATATACACCAAATACACCACTGTGGAACATCAGAGGACAAAAGACTTTGTTATTGGCCCTCGTCACCCTCAATGAAGAGGAAATGTGCACATGAACTCGTCCCATCAGCTTCAACTCTGTGGCAAGATAGACTGGAGCGTCCAAGGGGACTGTCTGAGACTGCATGTTAAGGCTGTTTTAGTGCTTCAGAAGTTGTTACCCGAGGCTTGGGTGGTGAACAACCTGTTTGGGATTTGTGCCCTGGTTTGTAACCGTCTGCCCTGTGGTTGGCACTCCGGGTCATGAGCCAGACAGCTTGAGATATCCATTCTAATCTGAGAAGTATTCAGTACACACAACGCATTGCCCTGACAGATTCAGCAGAAATGGTGGGTCTGATTCTGCAAGGTGTTGAGCACCTTGGACTCCCAATGAATTCAGGGACTGCCCATCTGGTAGGACTGGGCTCGATATTTCTCATGCTGGAAGGAGGTGTCATCAAAATTTCTACAGATCATCTTTATCAGACAGAAGACTGGTTAGTCTGACTTTATATCCATCCCAGAGCAATTTGTTTCTGAGCTCTGAAAATGTAGATGCCATTATAAAATTTTAATGAGAGGGTGTTTCATGGTAAATCTAAAAAGCAAGAGCTTCTGCTTTCAGAAAATAAGCATCTGACTAACAGCCTTATATATAATACAGCAGGATATAGAGAGGTCAGAAAAAGTCAGAGCAGCCAGCCTGCCACCCTTAAAACTGGGCTTAGCAATAGGACTGGACATGAAACAGCCAGCTATTGGTACCTTTAACATTAATTTATTCAAAACACTCATCTCCCTGTAGATACATATAAAAAATTGAAAGAAAAACATAGGAAATCAAACACCACAGTGAGAAATTTGGAGAAACAAATAAAGCTATGAAAGCACTTCAGAAGCAGAAGAGGAACGTAACTTGGAAAAAACCCCACTCCAATTGCTTCAACATGACAGTGAAAGCAGAGGAGGTAGCAGTGGCAGCAGTGAGAAGGAAAACAAAAACCACCACTTAAAAAACAAATTCATAACATCAGCACAGCAGGAGGCAGAAAGAAATATTTAAACCAGCAATCCTGAAAACATAACCTAGATTGCATGGTGATTGACACCCTCTGTTTGTGACAGAGAAACAGATTCATTCTGCAAGGTTCTTTCCACTACTGCCCTCGAGAATAATCCCATAGTTTCCATTAAGTTCTGTTTCAATACAGGAGCAGCTCAGAACAGACTGTCTTCATCAAACTTTAAACAAGCAGAGAAACACACTAACAGTACTGCACATTTCCCAGGGCCAGTGGGAGCTGAGAAGGGGCCCATTTCAGTAAATCAATGGCACCACATAAACGTTTTGTGATAATCATAACAACATATATGGGCCAGCTTTGGCTCTGTTCTCAACCACCACTCCAACCACCAGGGCTGACTGCCTAGAACCCAGAGCCTGATAGCCAGAAATGGCCAAGCGCCTGCTTTGGCCTCTCTCTCCCCCGCCCCACCCCAAATGGAAGCTCAGCAGGGTACTGGGGAAGTGACAATACCATGGGGGAGGCATTCTCCCTTCTGGGTGGGCTTGGACAGAGCCCATCTGCAAGAGGGAACATTCTGACCCAATAGTAAAGTTGGGGTTCAAACCAACAATTAATTTAGGTACTCGGACATTCCCTTATTACCACAGTTAGCTACCAAGATCAGCTAACTGCAAATCTTATTTAGTTATATCTAAGAAGAGTGGCAGGTTTTTAAGTGTCACCAATGTGATTTGTCTATCTCAAGGCCCATGTTTTGCCTTTATTGTCCTCAAAACCAGTCACTATTTATGACACTTATCTGGAGATAGTGCTAGGCAAGGTAATACATTTAACTCCACAAGTTAAGGGCAACTGCATAACTCAGACAAATAGTGCAGACAAGCTAACCCTAATAAATATTTATATACTACCAGAGGAGGTATCTGAATACCCAGTAAAGGTACAGTATAATTTTTTATACATAGTGTACTTATAAGTTGGTCATGCTATTAGCATTCAGCACCAAAAAAATTGTGATTTACTGAGGATTTTTGCTTCCTACTGTTACTGAATGTGCATGCCTTCCCAAAAATGTATCCCTTTCCTGAGGTAACATATCATGCAATTATAAACCTTAAAGATTTATCTTTGACCAAGTCTGCAGCCAACAATTCCAAGAGTCTATGTTTCTAATATATGTGTAGCAAATGAGAAGCTTTTAATTCTAAACAATCAGATAAGGGGAATCAGATTCTGAAATGGCATACAATTTGTGCATAACTGGAGTCGCTTGCTGCTTTTTTACCTCCACAATCCCATCTTTTATTCATCTTCACATTTAAAATTGCATGGGGATAGTTTCTACTTTAAAGAGGTATTTATGAGAATGGAGGAAAGAGTGGTTTCTCAGATTATTTTTACCTGAGCTCTGAGTGCAGCATCCTTCTTAATCCATTTTATCACTGTTTCGTACACCAGCTCTTCTGCTTTGGTGTTCAGGCTGTCATTGGACATGTAGGAAATGAAGTCGTCTTTTGAGATATTAAGGATCTCCTCTTGATTGGCCACTTCTGGGAAAATTTGTAGGGCATATGCTTTCGCCATGTTGTATAGTTCACTGCACTGCATAGCTTCAGCCATGGCTAATATTCCTAAGCAGTTGCTGGCAGTCAATTGTTTTTCTAAAAAGAGCAAATAAAATATAAATGAATGAATAAAAATGGCATTATTTCACTGATAAATAGATGCTATGAACATAAATAACTCTGGTTCACTTTGAATAGCATCCAGGTTATTCCAATGAGTCACCATTAAAAGAAAAAAGTCTACCAAATGCAGTTTCTTTAGATCTGCATTTTTAAATCTTTAACTGGGTGGAGGGTATTTTCTGGGCTTGTTTTTTGGTGTGTACTCTAGTGGTGTGGTTGGGAGAAACTGTTGACATAACCTTATTACCAAGGACCTCCTCTCTAGTAGGACTCAAGTAGTGAGACCACTGCTAATTCTAATGCTTACCATGTTCCTTTAAGAAACAGCAAAGAAGTAAACCCTAGTGCAGGTGCTTTAAAAATAAACTCAGACGGCTCTGAGGACATTTTTGAGGATGCTACAGTTGCTTCATGATAATGTATGTCCTGCTTAGCTACTAAGCCACTTCAAGTAGTAATAAAAAAATTTCCCCACAGGAACTTTGTTACGGTAGAATGTGATGACATTCCTTATGCAAAACACAGATTATACTAATGGTTTCTGTTAAATGTTGTGTAGTGGTGTTTCAAAGCAAATCATGCACAAAGGAGACAGCATTATCTGCTTCCTGGCAAACAAGGAACTGCATAGTGTGTAGTAACATGTTAAGGATGAGCTATGCTCTACCCTTTGCTGTTCTTTTTGCTTTTCAGATACTCTGGAAAAAAAACAAACCCCACCTATAGGGTGCAAGACGGTCTCTAGCCAAGGCATTAGCAGAATACATTTTATTAAGATTCAAGGCAGAAAGCCTCAAAAAGTATGTTTACACTGCAAAGAAAAACCCATGGCACCAAGGTCATGGCTTGCAGGGCTCAGGCTGTGGGACTAAAAATAGCACTGTAGATGTTCCTGTTTAGGCTGGATCCTGGGCTCCAAGACTGCAACCTTGCTGAGTTTCAGAAAATATTAAAAATATTCCAAAAATGCAGCACTTTTGTTCTGGAAAAGAGTGTGCATACATGGAGTTAATCAGCAATAGCTTCTCAGCATTAAACTCATACACTGCTTTACTTTGGATTAACTTTAATGGGTAGGCAAGCCCACATACACATACAAACCTGTTTAAAACTAGGTGGATAAAGTAAGCAGGTGATAGAAATCTAAATTCTTATCACCACCAGTACTTGGAAAACTAAAGCCAAAAAGCAAATCTGACACTGGAATCACATCAGTCTTGTAATTTTTAAAAGAAATGCCCCAGCCAGACCACCAGGGCATAGCCCTACACACATCTTTTATTCTGCATAATGGAAAACATCTGGTGGAATAAGCCTTTACTCATATGAGAGCAGATATCTTACTTCAACACCTTTGCCAGTGGGGTTTTTGAGTTCTCAGATTTCTGTTTATCAGGTAACAGGCTTGGATATGGGACAACTGCACTGGTTGCAGCTGATCTTCTCTGAATGGGAGATGATGATCAAATACCTGTGCTGACTTTTCTAGATCTGAACCTGGTATTTTACTTATCTTTAAGCCCTTGTAGATGTAGACAGATGTTTCTGAGTGGCCCAGTCTTTCCTTTTTTAGAAGGACCAAAGGGTAGTGTTGGACAATTGCTGTTCTTCCCCGAGAAACCTTTTTGTGGCATGCCACTGGCTCTATTTCATTATCCTTTTCCACGTGTACGTAAGGCCATCAAGAAAGTTTGTGAAGAAATGTGGGCTGCGATATATTCAACAGGTTGATAACACTTCATAAATTCTAACATGGCTGGTACAGTGGAACAAATGAGTCGGTGCCTTTCTGAGATAAGAGCTCGGATGTCAGCTAGTCGGATGCAATTCAGCTGGGGTAAGACTGAAATAATGTTAGTGGGGGAAGCAGTTGGGGGATAAATCATGTTGTGGGAAGCAGTTGGCAAAAATTATCTCAGCATCTTTAATTGAAAGGGTTCACCAACTACTTGCATCTGTAGTTCATCATATAGGTGTCTGATTAGATCTTGAAATACTTCTGGATGCCTAGGCAACAAAGAAAGGCTGGAGAACACTTTGCTCCATCTATGATTGAATGAGAGAGTGCTCCATTTTCCCTCTGATGCAGACCTTGCTACAATTATCTATGCCTTTGTCACCTCAAGACTAGACTTGAATTGCACTCCACATGGGGCTCTACCCCTAGATTATTCAACTGTTACACCAGTGCTCCAGGATAGCTGCCAACAGATTTCTGGGTGTAATTTAATAATGTCAGTTTTAACCTGCAAATTCCTAAATGGTCTGAGATCTGGTTATATACAAGATCACCTCTCTAACCCTTACCAGACTGTTGCAACTGTGATCAACGGAGGCACTTGAGCTGGCAGGGCATTCTCTACTTATGCTTTGACTTTGGAATTCGTTCCCTATGTTGATCTGCCAGAGTCTGTATTTGTTAACCTTCCAGGCATGCTGCAAAGCCCATCTTTTATCCCAAGTATCTGGGGATGGAGTGAATGCCTGAGCAGGGATATAGGCAGAGATTGGTAGTATGCATGAAAGATTACTTGGCAGAAATGTGGTACCAATGTAACAGGAGTTCAATAATTAGTGCAAGATCCCATCTGTTTGTGTTGAATATTGTCTTTTTAATTTAGGGAGGATGGAGCATATGAGTTAGGCATTACTAAAATCAGAACAAACACACCTCTCTGTTACAGGCTGTGATCCATTTAGTTAATGGGAGTCCATCCTTGTTTGTTCACACAAGCCTCTAGTGGCTTACTGTCTGGTCATATCTATAAGCTTCTGGATGTAATGATTCTCCAAACGATGACAAGGCCCTTGTGAGGGTCTCACTTTCCCATCTTCAAACTGTCTGATGCCTCAGTTTCCTCATTGGCTGGGTGGTCTGGTTCTCCAGCTGACCCAAAAATTCCCCATCTGGAGTAGATGAAGACAATCAGAACACCTTCTTGCGCAGGGTCTGGTTGGACCTCTCTTCATATAGGGCTCCCAAATGCGCCTCTCACTGCTTCCTCCCAGGCTTCTTTTGGAAACTTGCTCTTCTCTCAGAAAAAAAAAAATCAGAGATTCTGCTCTTCCCTAGTTGCCTCCTTGACAGACAGACCTCCTGCCCAGCAGATCCACATCTCTCTCAGACTGAGGAAAGGAGGCCCTTATATACTCAACATGCTTTGTGATCAGCCTACGGTTCCAGACTGTACTGTAAGTCCCAGAATCAGGGCTGGCTCCAGCTTTTTTGCCACCCCAAGCAGCGGAGCAAAAAAAAATAAAAATAAAGCTGACTGGCGGCACTTCGGCGGCAGCTCAATCGAGCCGCTTCATTCTTCTGCGGCAATTCGGCGGCAGATCCTTCACTCCCTCTCCTCCTCTTCAGCGGCACTTTGGTGGCAGCTCAAAGAGGAAGAGAGGGGCTGAGGGACCCACCACCGAATTGCCGCTGAAGACCCAGACGTGCCACCCCTTTCCATTGGCCGCCCCAAGCACCTGCTTCCTTCGCTGATGCCTGGAGCTGGCCCTGCCCAGAATCCCTCTGTTTAATTCACTGCTGTGACAGAAGCCCCCTCCTCACGCACCCCAATTGAGATACTGATATATCTCCTGAATTCTGGGTTGGTTCACATGCCCCAGACCTTTTTCTTCCCTGGGTGCACAGACTAACCAAACCAGGGTGGCTTTTAGGAATTGTTTTTAATCCAGTTTCCTCTGTAACACTGAAACAGAACAAGAAACCCATCCTTTCTCTTTGTCCATGCACCAGAATGCTTGTTCATGCACCAGGCACTGTAAGAAAAATCTTCAATCCTTGTTATCATCAATCACTAGCAAACACAGCACAGGAAATATACTCTGTGCTTGAAGCCATTATGTCCAAAAAGGAGGGTAATTTTCCAGTTCTGCAGGTTTAGTTGGCTTCTACTGGGGGATAATTACAAATCCCAGGTCTTTGAGACAACTGGGAGTTGCTAACTGGTGGTATCCAACTTCAGCAAGGATGCCTATTAGCTAGCTCCACATATGCAATGATATACACGTCCTTAGGCTCTGGGGCGCTCCTATAACTAATACCTGAATTTTTTATTGTAAATCTAGGATCACAAATAAGGCTGAAGGGAAAGTGACCCATGCTAGACTTTGACTGGGAATGCCAAAGGATCAGTTCAACAGTGCATCAAAGTAAAACACTGAAGAGTTGCAAGAAAAGAGCCCAATAGATCAGTTGATTTGCTTGTTGCACTTGCCTTGGCAACACATGGTATGGATTAAGTTAAAATCTATTACTGTACTACTGGTGCCTGTTTCTGTACCAAGGAAGAGCTTATGTGCTATAATACGGTACTTTTGATGCTAGATTCTTTAGAGAAAAAGGATGCACTGGAAAAAAGCAACCCTGAAGCCATAAGACGGGAGGAAGAGGAGGAAATGTCTTGGATATTCCATACCATTTCTGATCAGTTTACTAGCATTTAGCCAGCCATCATCTGGAACCTACTATCACTTGTAGGCTTTGTTGGATTAGTTAGAACATAACTGGAAACGGTTGGCATTGTGCATGTTGTTGACAAAAACCGAACACTAAGTATAGAGCAGAAAGCGAGAAAAAAGCTGGAGATAGCCCTGGCAGTGAACAGTTAAGAAATGAAACTGTTGAGTGGGGTCCATTTCCCTGTCTGACAAATTCAGAGGGAGGTAACTAGTATCTAGATCAGTGAATCCTACGGGACATTTGAAAAGCTATTTTTGTGCTATGATATACTTGGTTCATGCATTGCCCAAAACAAAATAATGTTCTTAAACATTTATATGGCAAAGACTCCGCTATATCTGAAGCTCAATTCAGTCAAAGCTATAAATTCGTTCTCCAAATGAACTGTATGAATTCTCCAAATGAAAGTCTAAAACTCTGGTGACTCCCCATATATCACTAAATTTATAACCAACTCTCCTAGTTCATACTATAACATGGTTCACTGAATTCAAATATTAAATATTGGAAAAGGGAAATCTCACACTGATTTAGTGAAATAAATGTATTTTGGTTTGCTGGCTGAATCTTTCTTTAGTGATAATGTACTTAAATACATCTAGTGATCATTGAAAGCTGTAAGATATATTCATTTAAAAAGGAACTGGAGGGAAGCTACAGAAAAGCAATGTCAGTAAAAGAACCTATACTCAAGGTTCACAACCAACAAACTGAGCCTGAGAGAGACAGTTTTCAATCTACCATAGCACACTCATTTTAAACAAGAATTTTACATTTTTAAACAAGTGACAACAACATTTATTGAAAGAGGGAGCTTGAAATAATGGCCTGATTCATTATTGCATTGCTCCAGTTTTACACTTGTGTAGCCCCACTGCAGTCAGTTAGGTCAGCGTAGCACTGGGAAGTAACACAGTGATGAACCAAACCCAAGGCTGGATTTTGATTTTTGAACATGTATAACATTTTCCAAATGCTCATCTTCAAGACTCTGTATTTCTGATGTCAATTTACAATGACAAACTCTTGAGATAACTCCACGTGGGACAGAGGTAAATTTTGGTTCCAAAGGGAATGACATATCTTGCAATGAGGAAGAGTTAAGAGATATGTTTTAGGGAGGGGGAGAACAAGAGCGTGAACAAAAGTCTTGATATGGTGTGTATTGAAAGCAACACAACGTCTGGGTAAAACTTTATATTAATAAGATTCCATTTATAAATGGTTTATACAGGGTTAATAAAACATTAATAGATCTTATAGGCATGTCACAGAAATGAGTACCATGTGTTATAGGTAGTTATGGGCACACCAGTACAAGGTGTTATAGATGGTTATAAGGCATGGTTATAGTTAACCTATCTTCCTGTTGAGACTCTATATCAACATATAACCATTGATTATAATATCTATTAATCATTTATTAATGGAACCATAATATAGAAGTGTGACCATTCTACCTGTTGTGGTTAAGATGGATCTCATGTACAAGACTTTCGAGAGTGCCAGGACTATTACTTCAGTGGCCACAAGGATCTTTCACTTGACCCTTAGAATCTGTTTTTCAGGGTGCAGGAAAATGGCAGATTCTGACCCTTAATGGGGAGTTCATATTCATCTACTATTATAACAAACCTAGTCTGGGATAGCTTCTATAATCTACTGTAATGACCATATGAATGGGACATGCATTTGCATTTTAGAACTCAGTGTCTACACAAAGTGCAACCTTTGTCAAATTAAATGGGATGCTGATACCAAGAACAAAAAACCTATCCAAGATGTGAATGCAGTTGGATTTTATTTTTCAACTGCACAAACAACTTTACTGACTGTAAATCAGTTTAGTGCTGCAGCAATGGGAACATTTTACATTCAGATCTCAGTTCAAACAAATGACGTTCTATTGTGTTTCAAATAACATTTAATCTTGAATTTCCTAGGAGAACTACGAAATTAAAAAAAAATATGTCCTAAGGCCTATAAACTCACAAGATGGAATGGGAATGACACTTACCTAGAAATGACACACAGACTTTACAGAAAGTATGAAACTGGAACTTGCTGGCAGCCTCCAGAAGAGTTTTTGCGTTGGCAGAATCTATGATCAAAGAACCTGTATAAACAAACTCCAGTAGTAATTCCAGAACTTCTGCAGTGAGGTTTGACATGGCCAATTCCAGCTTCTCCCCGCCTCTGCTATTGTCTCGTGGTGACCTGGTAACAGCAGACAAGGACATTCTTACAGGACATTATGCCATCCCCCTTTTGTTGTTGTTTACCAGTTAGCGAGGGCTAGAAAATTGATTCATTAACTTTCTCCATATTTTTAAGGAATTGAAGAGTATTGTACTTTAAAATAACTGAACTTAAAGACTTTAACTGGATCTGAAAGAGAAGAGTCTAAAAGCGAGTTTTACAAAAAAAAAATCAGTTTATTGCTACTCTGCATTTTCATGCAAAAGAAGGTTGCAAAAAAAAAAAAAAGAAAGAAAGAAAGAAAGAAAAAGAAAAGAATGAGCCAACATTAATGAGAATGAGGACCCGGATTAGCTTTCAAAGGGAAACAATACATTTTAACATTCAGAGTTAACATCTCATCTTTTGTGGATAATATGACATAGTAAGGCAAAAACACTCCTAAATTTCAAGAGAAAAGGTCACCTAGTTTTTCAAGAGCATATCCCCATCCAGTACATGAAATAATATTTTAAATGTCATGCGCATTTTGAGATCTATTTAAGGACCTTTTCTATCAGCCATAATAGTAGTAAGTTTTTAAAAACTGTTGGGGTTTGGTTTTTTTTTTGCTTGATTCCTCAATGAATGTTAATGTAACAATATATATGTTTTTGTTCTAAAAATATATTGTTCCCTTGTAGGCACTAAAAAAGGAAGCCCCTCATGGCATTGCTTTGAAAACTGAATACAAGACAAGATAGACAGACAAAATGGTTAGAGCAAAGAAGGAAGGGGAGTGGGAAAACAATAACCAGCTCTGCCACAGGAAGCCAGCAGCCATCCTCTAGGAAGTTTCATGACTGTGGCCTACGATTTTTCCTGCATAAAGTGCTAAACAATTTGGGGATCAAAATATCTCCTGCATTTGAAGTGTGCGTTAGTGCTTGTGAAACTATGGGACAAAAAATAATAGTAATGTATTAAAATAAGGGCCCAGTTCCTAATGCATGGTTGGCTGGTGTAGCTGCAACACTAAGGACAGGTAACACCTGAAAGACAAAAATGATAATAAATTTGGTAACGTCAAGAATGGGGGGAAAATCTGTTAAAAGTAAGAAAATAAATTCCTTTAGTGGTTAGTGCCATTCAGCATCTTCTTACAGAGACATTAATTTCTCCTAATGACCAGACAATCAAAGTCCGCTCACTCCATCACTGCTACAGTTCTCGTGAAAACCACCGCACGACCAGCACCAAGGTGCATCATAGAGACCACCAACCTCTTCATAATAAACGGTCACATTACTATCCACTGGCCAGGGCCGGCTTTAAATACAAGCAGGGATTACTTCTAGCAACTGCTTGGGAACCTACATGTTCAAGGTTCACGATGCTGTGAAGAAGCTTATGGTCAGATATCCCCTTCTAGCCCTGGAACCAGAGGACACGAGGCCAGATTTTCTTTCCCTTCAGAAATTCGTAGTCTGATTCTGCCCCTCTCCCCACAAACGCACATACAAAAATCCACAAAGCAACTTGACGGTCCTGTAAATTTGAGGCACGCCCTGTCACTTTTTTTAATACCTCTGAGTTAAACAATGGTTTCAGGTAGTAGAACAAGCCACATTTAGGCCCTGACTCTACAAAAGCTAATGTATGTGAATAGTCCTATTTAATACAATGGTACTGAAAGTGAGTAAAATTAAGTGTATGCATAAGTCTTCGCAGGACTGGAGTCTTAAATTTGCTTCATATTTCTATTTAAGGTACTTATATGGCCTCAATTACCACAAATATTCACCACCTCACAATCTTTATATCCTCACAGCACCCTGGCCAGGGAGCGAAGTACTGTTATTCTCATTTTACAGATGGGGAACTGAACTACAGAGGGTATGTCTACACAGCATTTTGGATCACGCCTCCCAGATCAGGTCAACAGACTTGGGCTAACAGGGCTTGTGCTAACCCTTTAAAAATAGTGGTAGAGACAGCACTTTGAAGATGCAGCTCAGGCTGGAGCTCAGGCTCTGAACCCCACCCCTCTCCCTAGCCTGAGCTCCAGCCTGAACTGCAATTTGGAAAGCACTGTGTACACAACTATTTTTAGAGCACTAGTGCAAGCTCTTCTAGCCTGTCTGTGAGGCTCACTCCAAAATACTGTGTAGATATAGGGTGACCAGACAGCAAGTATGAAAAATCGGGATGGGGGTGGGGGGTAATAGGAGCCTGTATAAGAAAAAGACCCAATAATCGGGACTGTCCCTCTAATCGGACATCTGGTCACCCTATGTACATATGCCCAGAGAAACTAAATGATTTGCCCAAGGTCATGCAGGAAATCTATGTAAGAGTAGGAAATTAAATCCGCATCTCCCAAGTCCGCAGCTAGTGCCCTAAACACTGGGTCATCCCATTGTGTAGACATAGCCTGTGGGAGATGCCATATTCCAAAAGCAGATGCATCAGCATGTACGTTAAACAGGTTGCTTATTCTGCCCAACATGCACCCTTTGTACTAAATTCTGACTTTTTAACAGGCGTTCTGTATGCTCTCAGAACTGTCATGCATGTAAGCAGTATTTTGCTCAGGCTACAATTCCTCTTGGGACAAGACAGAGAAGCAAAGATTGGTTGGGCTCTGAGAGGAAGCCCATAATCCAATCTCTCTCTCACAATCCCCTGTACCTAATCTCTAGGTCTGTATAGATAGGGAACCTATCTAATGATAGAGTAAGAGAACCTTTGACCACAAGGTATGTCGGATGCCATACATCAAAGTGATCCTATGGTGTGGGAAGTACCTTGAGGTAAAAAGTTCTCTTGCTCTACCATTAATTGACTCAAGTAACAGTTTGACATGAGTTCATCAGGCCAGTTTCGTTAATGTTATTCAATGTTTGGGCATAGATGCTCACATTTCTATAGGTATTCTGGTACTGGTGTGCTGAGCAGCGCAACACCTAACTGATTTAGGAGCCTACATTTCATTTTCAAAAAGGGATTTCGGCATTCTGATGGAATTCAGACTCCTAAGTGCCTACATCCCTTTTGGAAAATGAGATTTAGGACCCTAAATTAGTTAGGCATTACTTCATCTAAATACCTTTAACAATATGGGCCAGAGAGCTCACTAATTTAAATGGGATTGTATGGCATTCGGCAATGGCAGGATTGAGTCCTCGCACGATAGGCAGGCCTGCTGCAAGCAAATATTTGTCTATGGTATTAATTCCATTTGTGCTGGCAAATGTTCTAGGGGTGAGTGCGTGCACTGACATGGTAACAAGGCTCTTTGGGTGACTAATCGTGTGCAGTTTCTGACTGTGAATGCAGCAGTGAACAGGCCAGACAGTGCAAAACCAGTAGCCTGCCACTGACATTAGAATAAAGAAAATACCAATTTAAGCAACGACTCCAACCTGTCATTCTTTATAATAATTAAGTTATAATCTCTTTTCCTTTGTAATACACCAAGCAATAAATGGCTGCTGGAATTGATTAAATACAAAAACAAGGCTAAGGTGTTCCGTCACAAAAGCCACTTATGGCAAGTATAATACAAAGCAATAGAGATTATTCATATTACTAAACCAGCCAGAAATGGAAACTGAGTTGTGTCAGTTTCTGCCTCTGATGCTTTAAAAGTAGCATGCTGTGGTGCTTGGGCAACAGGGGCACAGCTTAGGGCAGCGGTGGGCAACCTGTGGCCCGCACACAGCCTGTCAAGGTAATCCTCTGGTGGGCTGTGAGACAGTTTGTTTACACTGATCACCTGCAGCTCTAAGTGGCCATGGTTCGCTGTTCCCACAGCTCCCACTGGCTGGGAATGGCAAACAGCTGTCACTGGGAGCTGCAGGAGGCCGCAGGTTGCTCACCACTGGTTTAGAGGCATCACTTACTTGGGATGTATACTGAAAACAGGCCGGGTTCAGCCAACAAAATCAAATAAGAAGCCTGCATGGCTTCCATGCTGATGACCTGGGCTCTGTAGATTTACTCGGCCTGGAAAGCAGATAGATTATTGTCTAAAGCAGGTCCTAAGGGATCAACAGAGAGTTTTTAAGGAAACAGAGAAAGAGAAATGTGCGGAGACAGACTTATGACTGGAGACATCACAGAGTATTAGTGTGGTTTGAAATGGGATTCTGGGGTCCAATTTAGTGAAATGGTTTTATAATAGAATTTTTTCTTAGGTATTTCCTTTCTAACTCTGATGTATTGTATAATGATATTCTTAAAGTGGTTCCCGTGTTTCTTATTTTATATGCAGCAGGATATAAAGATCCTCTATGCACCTAGAAGACTTCGTAAATGTACAAAAGTGGTCTATATTCTCCTCTCAGTTATATTGGTGCAAACCCAGTGAAGTCAGGAAGTTGCACAAGTATAACCAAGAGGAGAATTTAGCCCTGCTGTAAGTGCTTACATAGTTGACCAAGTGAAAAAACGTATGTGCATATATATACACTTGTGCACAAGGGGTCTGATCCTGCACGATTATAGTCAATGGGAGTTTTGTCACTCACTTCAGTAGGTGCAAGATGAAACCTAATGGTCTAACATTGTTCTTAGAGAGGTCAACAGCAAAACTTCTACTGGGGAAAATTTGTCTGTAACTGAAAAAAGTGCACGCAAATCAACACATGCACATGCAGTGCATGTTAATGGAAGCTCATTATAGATATAAATAAGAACATGCACATACACAATGCATCTTGGACATCTGAGAGACTGTCTCCTTAGCATTTTACTCTAGGCTGAAGCTGGGTAATATATGTTTTAGGTCCATGGACATAGTTAAACAAAGCACATTTTGCTATTTGCTCTGTGAACTCTAAAGTTTAACAATGTCATTTTATGGGCTTTCTAATCATTGCTCATATTATAAAGGTCAAACATTTCACATTGTGACAGAAAATCAATAATTCTCCCAACAGCCACTGGGGGGCAAAAAGTTTTGCTTCTAAAGAATAATGTGTAATAAACAATTTTAGACTTTACTTTTTCATTGCTGCAATCTCTGAGAACAGCTAGAGTAAAAAGATGGTAATTCCTGATATATAAACTCATTAAAATTAGGAAGTGATTTAGAATAGAACTTTAAAAAGATGGATCTTGGGCTAAGCAGCAAAAAGGTTAGATTAGACTATGACCACGTCTAGACTACGCGCCGGATCGGCGCGTTAAAATCGATTGCTCGGGGATCAAAATATCGTGTCTGGTCTGGACGCGATATCTCGATCCCAGAGCGTGCTTAGATCGATTCCGGAACTCCAGCTAGACGACCGGACTTCCGAATTCGACACAGCGAGCCGCGCGGATCGATCCCGCGCGGTGAAGACGGGTGAGTAAATCGATTCAGATATTCGATTTCAGCTACGCTATTCTCGTAGCTGAAATTGCATATCTAAAATCGATTTAATCTCGTAGTGTAGACCTGGCCTATATTTAAACAAGCTAAGAGAGTTCTTTTACAGCTTAACTATACTGTAGTTGTCAGGGAATTTTTTCAGATTAACAAATCATATAGCCTCCCATGGGATGATTGTAGACCTAAAAAATGTGAAAACAAAATGTAATGAAGAGATAAGCAACCCACATATTAGTTCTGCACTGATAATGCAGAGTTACTAAATAAACAAAACAACTTCTTACTGTTTGGGATCATTAGATCTACCTAAATAAACCAGGGTCCTTGGGCATGCTCTATCCACTGAGCTCAGCTACAACTTTCAATGTAATAACTTAAACTGGAGAGGTCATAGGCACAGGGAGACTTTTAAAGCAAAGGCCATCTCAGTTATAAACTGGAACCCAAAGAACAAAGTTATTGGCCCTTTCATTGAGTTAATCTATATAGGGAAGCTAATAGAAATGCACACCAGTAAAACAGGATTAATATTAGAAGCGGGGGAAAAAATCCTTGCTTGCAATGTTCAAGATTGTGCTCTGGAAAATTTTTACTCACACCCCCCCCACCACCCTCTGAATTCTTTGTATTAACGGTAATTTTGTCCTTGAAATGCATTTCCTGAGATTCAGCACACATAGGTAAACATCAGCACTAGCGTTTCATGGTTAGCACAGACATAACTAAGTTTTCTTCATCATCTCCTGAATAAAGTTTAATATATATATGCATATATATACACACACACACACACATATATATAAATTCTATTTATGAGATAATGCACTTGGTGTATTATATAAAATAACTTCACTGCATCATTTTTACCAAGAGGTTCTTTTTAACATAACCTTTCTGTGATGCAGTACAAAAATTTTTATAACGAGATGCTTTGAGTGTCAAAGCAGCATTTAGACTCCAGCTGAAGTACCCTTATATACAGAGTTCTCCTAGTATTTCACTTCATCAATTTACAGACAATGATACTGTTGCCTCTAACTGGTTTGCAACACTGTTTTGATTGACTAATGGTCTGATTGTCTCTTAGAGTTGGCTACAGTCTTATTCAGTTTCCCTTCAAATGTGAAAAGCTACCTGTGAGCAGTGGAGAAACCAGTTTTCTCACTGTTTACAAGCTACAGTCACAATAAAAATCAAAGCAAATTCAGAGGCAAGGTGGGTGAGGTAACATCTTTTACTGGACTAACCTCACCCATCTTGTCTCTAATATTCTAGGACCAACATGGCTACAACACTGCATAAAACAAATTCAAAATATTCAAAATGGAGCCGCCTGCAAGGAATGCACATGAATAATGCAAAACACTTTATGTAAATGTACATTTCTGACTAGGAACAGTTGGTTCAACTTTATCCCACACTGCCTCATCATGCTGTATGTGAACAGGGAGACTAATAGACCTTTCAGTGACATCTCTTCATGTCTGAAGCAGTATGACTACATGGGGTGCAACCTCAAAGGCATGTCATACATCACAGCTTCGCCCTACGAAAATGGGCACCGAATAAAAGATTAACCTAAAAATAAAAACATTTTTGGTATTGTACCCCACCAGAATGCAGTGGTTAGAATCTGCCTCTTTCTCTGTTTCTATCCGGGGCCCATCACAATTCAACAAACAAAATTAAGCAAACCAGAAAATTAAATTGATTTCTATCAGATAGATTCAGCTATTGGGGGCATCTTTGACTTCCCTATTGATCATTATCCTGCACATCTTGGCCACTTGGAATTTAATGGCAATAGAACTCAGATACCCCTGTACTTGAAAAGCACATGCCTCTATGGTTTGTGCTAAAGGAGATTTTTGTTAACATAATAGGGCTTGGGGTCCAAACAAATGAGCAGTTTTGATTCTATCCAGAGGATGGTGGAACATGCATTCTGTTCTTTACAACATATGTTGACACCTGCATCCAAGAGCCTTGATATTGCCCCCTTGATGCCACTGGTGTGGCTGGAAGTTGCACACACAGACCGTAGTATATGGCCCTAGGATTGCTGTCTTGTCTATCCAACTACCTAATGAACTTCCAGCTTCTGCTCCACCTCCTAAATGTACTGTGACATGCTGTTCTTATTGGTTTTGGTTTCATAGTGAGGGACATAATTAATATAAGAGCAAATATTTGTGTTCTCATTTCACTAGAGCAAAACATTTGCTACCCATGCCAATGGGATAAAAAAAATCAGAAATTAAATTGCTTCATTCCCTGGACAGTTTGTTTGGGTCTAAAGGAAACAGGAAATCCAAGATTAGAATATGAGATGAAGCACTTAAACCAAGAACAGCTACTTCTTTTTATCTCTGTCAAATTGTTTTGATTACCAAATAGAGAACCCTAGACTGGGATTGGCAGCTTCTCATGAGACTGAAGAGTCTGTTAGTTATGTGCTCATTAAAAACTTTTGTTCAAGTCTACACAATTTAGGCAGAATATCTTGTTTACTGTGGAACATAATCCTAGAAGTACGTGAAACTCCAGGCAAATAAGAACAAAGTGCAGCATTGCTGCACCCTAACTGTCCACTCTTTGACTTTTCATCATCAAAATTTTTAAATGGTTTAAAGTCACATGTCTGTTTATCTTGGGATAAATAAAAAAGAAGTTTAATGACATCTATAGCTTACCTCTAGCTAAGTAGAGAACAGATATTGTACTCTCATGGAAAGCAATGTTTAATGCCTAAGAGCTTGATTTACGATTCTGTATAACTATAGGTTCATCATGAGATATAAATGTACAGCTACACAAACACAACAACATGGATTTACACAACATAAACCCCAAGATGCATGTACACACTGTGGTCACATGTTGTTTACTGAGTTACTAGAGTTTATACAGCTGCAAGATAATCAGTCAGGTAAATGATGACAACAAGGGACATTTATAGAGCAACATCATTGCAATACATGTGCCATAAGGCAGTGGATGATCTATTAAACAGGATTTTTTAAAAATAAATTATACCCTAGCATGGCTTCTCTTTTGGAATTATTTTATCGATATCAAAATGTACCAACTTGCAAATCTCTGCTTTCTTTACGCTATCTCAGAGATAAATATTATCTAGAGCCTCAGCTACTATCCATCTTTCTCATGAGACAAGAAAAATACATACTGTAATGATGCTATACTGTGATTAGGGTAAAGAACTAGCAAAATCATGAGATTAAATAAATTAGTGTTTAAACACAGCCTTGCAAATTCATCATGAAAATTTACCTGACCAGGCACAAAATCTACTTGTCCACCCTTTACCATGACATTGATGCAGATAATGTTATTACTTGCCCCAGGCAAAAAGAATTTGGCAAGGCTGATTTAGCATACTAGGGGCCAAACACTCTCATTTGCAGCTGTTCAATCCCCAGTAAAGTCAGTGGAGTTCCATGGGTGTAAACCTGTTTGCGTATTGCGCATTTTCTCCTAATGCACCATCCACAAATCAGACAAATCATCATTTTAGACCAAGACAAACTATAGGATTAACAACAAATGCTTTTGTTAACAACAGAGGTGGCCAGAACCAAACAAAAAACGAACAAAAGAGGCAAGTCTCAAATATGGTTTTAAGGCTATTCAAAGACAGAACACAATCTAATTGCTCTATGCAGGCTGCTTCAAAAAAGCAAGGCCAGGCTCAGTTGAAGGGTGTAATGCTATAGTAGCTGAGGTCACAGACTGAAATACAGATCTGCCTCCCTGCTGAAACTTCAGAAAGAAACAGACAAGCTTCAAGAGGTCAGCTTAAACAAGTGGCAAGAGAATGGGCCATTGGTTCTTGGAAGAGCAACATTTGCTGTCTCTGGATTCTTTTGATAGGGTCGGGGGACAAAGTGAGTTCCTCTAAGGACCTGCTTGTAGAGTAATGAAAAACTGGGCCACAGTATTAAGAGTGTGGGCACCAACATACTTGCAAAAGCCTCATTTAAACAGAAAACAGCAAAATGTATTGAGGAACAAAAATTTTGCTTTGGGGATTTTAGACGTAGGAAGAAGAATTAAAAATAAATGTCATGACTGACAACAGTTAATTCTTGAAAAACTAAAGGTTCCCCTCATCCCACTCAGATCTGATCTCTTCTGATCATATTTATTGCCCAATAATAAAACCGCTTACTACACAGTTGGCACTATACAAATAACAACAAATCTATATAACTGGATGTGGTGAAATTTACACAAGTGTTTATGTAGGCCAGGCTACATCTAGGTATATCCCCCTTCTTTCAATGCTGGGGGGGGGTAATTAAATATTTATTTATTAATTATTATGATTATGTATTTCTATTAAGGTAGTAGCCCTAAGGTCCTAATTGGCATTTCAAGAATTAGAATGAATTTTGCAAGGTGTTAGCTCTTTGATATAGGGTCTTACAGTTACATTTTTGTAATACAGTTAAGCCTTGTCTACATGGGGACATTCAGGAAAGTTAATCTGTGTTAAGTAAATGTGTGAATTTAAAGTGAATTAATTAAACTGCATTAGATCCTTGTGTGGGCAATCTAATTCAAAATCAAAGTGGCCTTAATTCGGTTTAGCTCAATTCACTTTTCTGAGTGTCCCTGCAAAGGCAAACCCTTAGACGAGGCATGTACCACTTCAAAAAATATGTAAGTAAAAGGTGTTTTTTCACATATCTCCTTTTATTGGTACTGTGGATTTGTTACCTATAGCAAACCTTCAAGAACTGCTCTGCACATTTTGCCCATCAGTGTTTAGTGCAACAGGAACAAAGGATTTGGCAAAAGCCGATCATATCATTAACATAAATTCAGTATCCTAATCCAGCAGTGGCCAATACTGGATGTTAAAGAAAGGCAAAAATAAATAAATAAGTCCCACCTCAAAATGCACTTGTGCAGTGTTGTAAACACAGCTGGGATGGGCAGGGTCAGACTCATCCTTGACCCCCCCAGCTACCTTCTAGCACCCTGAACCATCATATTTGATTATTTTCATTTTAGGGCAAGATAAGCTTTTGGAGGGTGGCCAAAAACCACAGAGTTGAAAAGCCTAGTTCCAGACCCTGGACTGTGCAGTTTTTGCCCATCTGTCTTTGATCCATTTAGCTTTAACTGGCTCTTGTAACATAACTCTTCCCCTTTGCCCGTAAACTGCAAGTCCACAACACAGCCAAGCTCAGACTGGGCCCTGAGATGTAAGTAAATATAGCTAGGTCACACGAATTAGCGTCTTCCGAGCGGCTGCATGACAGCAATGTGGCTCACAGATAAGTCTAGCCAGAGCGAGGGCAAGGGAGTGATTAGTCTGTCACTTCTTGGATAAGATTTGTAGGATTTGTAGTTCTGTCTAGAAATTGCCTGAGTGAGAAGCCCCTGCCTACCAAAGAGAGAGAGGAGGCTGAGGTTAAGTGATTCTGCATGGTACCTCTGCAAGCTGGAACCGTCCTGAGGCAGATGCTTCATTTCCGCACCATAGCCCGAGCTTCAAGATGGATCTGCCCTGCCTCACTTGCCAGGTTTTGTCTTTCAAAACAGAATGAATTTATCTGCCTGCCAATGCACAGCAAGCATCCAGAGCAAGCCTGTCACCTACCAATCCACGACTGCATTTGCTTGGCTGAATAAAGTCACACTGAAACGTCTACTCTGGACTCTGTGTCAGTTCCTTGGCCCTTTGGTTCAAAAGCACAGTTAAGTATTTGTAACCTGCAGATCGTTTATAGAGAAGCATGTGAATTTCTGCTCAGTGAAAACATGTTTTTCAGAGCCTGGCAGCTGCGTAGTATCAAACCCTAGCGGCCAGCTGTGACATTAGGGTGTGAGTGTTGCTGCTGCTTAACAAAATACAAACGGAAGAACAGCAATGGCAAAAATGGCTGCCACTTGTAGGAGCATAAATCTACTTCCCATGGCAGTATTTCAAGTCCAACATACTGTAGTTATGAGTTACTTGTTTAAGAGGAAAGGCATTTATAGCATTACTTGCACCTTCACAGCAAAAGAACAGTACACTTTGTACTCTCCATTAAACTTCCCTTTTTCATAGGCCCCATAAATAGTTTAACAGAAACAACTGATGATATCCCTCTATGTACAGTAAATCTCTGATTGCACCTGAAAAACGTATCTGATTTTCAAGACCTTCTCCTCCTCTTTCAAAATAAAATAAAATAAAATAAAATAAAATAAAATAAAGCAAGGATTTACTTTCACAAATGTTTTATCTTTACAGGGAAGCTGAAAGAGGCAGATGCAGATATGCTCCCGACTTCTCAACTGGGGTTAAAAGCAAAAGTTCTTGATAAGAAGCAAAACAGGAAGGGATTGCTAAGAGTGGATTTTTCTTTCATCTGCTATTTCTCATTTTTGGCTTCTCATAAGGTAAACACAGACCAGACAGTCTGTTTTCCAGACACCTGAATGCTTTTGCAGTTTTGTCAGACTGTTTCAGAGGGAGAGAGGCAGATTTCTCTGTCTTGCGTGCAAATTCTGCCTTCTTTTACAATGCTGTAAATCCAGAGTAACTCCCATGACTTCAATGAAGACACACTGGATTTACAAGGGTGCAAGCCTTAGCACCCAGGTCCCAGATATAAAAAGAGGACCCGCTACCCCATTTTAGAAAAACAAAACAACGGAGAAAAGAAGCAGGCTATCCTGGAAAAACAATTTGGTCATGAACTAAAGTGACTTTGCTCCTTTGGAAAAGAAATAGGACTAGAGTGTTGCCAGATTATGTTCCATCAGAATTCTTGGCTTTGTGATCTAATCTCCTGCTGTGTGTATTTTATGCTGTACGCTACTGGAATTAGCCAGCCCTTGGGGCTACAAAATTAAGAGCATCATTAAAAACAAATCTTGAACAGTTAAAAGGTACAGAATACTACTTGAACTTCTCTGTACTGCTGCCTCACAAAGAAATAGAATGCTGAGGTTTGCTTATAAGAGCCTGTATTTGGGCCCAGAAAGGGATTTTAATCCAAGAACTTCCTATCAATGTGAATTTGGTAAGGATTCCAGAACTTGGGGTTTAGAAAAAAAAAAAAAGCTAATTAAAGAGCTCCGGTGAAGTTCACTTTGCCATTTATATGGCAGCTGTATTTGTCTACTTAGCATGCAGTTTAAAAACATTATACCACATCATGGGATTTTCCATTCCTTTCTTCCAGACACACACAATCAAAACAAAGAAACATACACACAATCAAAACAAGGAATTCTAGTTACAAATGAAGCTATAAAATCTGGTTCTGGAATGTGGACAGCCTTGCCAAAGTTGGGAGGGGAGGGATGCTTGGGTATGGGGTTTTGGTTTGGCCTATTATAGAGATGGAGCCCAAAGCAAAAATTAAGATTTGGATTTTGAAACATGCCCTCTATCCCCCCATAAAAATATATGGGGGAAGGAATCAAAGTGGGAGGGAGGGCTGTTTGGATTCTGGTCTCTCTCAAGTCATGTAGAGATGATCACAGATGTATCTGACATATACACATGTATAGCATACACATACTGGTTGAGCCTGAGCCACAAAACTCAGATTCAGATTCTGGTCTTTATTTCAACCTCGCTTCCATAATTGGAAAGAATTCAGCTTGGAGTATCTGTTAGGGGCCAACTCCAATCCACACATACAAGATATGTGGATATTATTTAGGTTACAGGGGATCCTCCTGTTTTTCCACCTCTCACTCTTGTTTAACATTCACCCCCCCTCAAGGTCACTTACTGCAATAACCTCCTGTTGGCCAAGTCTGAACAGGACCTTGAATAATGCCACCTGATTAGCCAGAGGACTCCTTCTAACAAGGGCTGAACATGCTGTCTATCTTGTCACCAGCTCTAGGAGCAAGTGATAAGATCAGGTAATGAAATACATCTCTTTCACAAGGAAAGTTCTAAACATTAACCAAAAGAGTCACCAAGAAAAAAATCCTTACAAATTTAACATAAAGAGCAGTAAGTCTGTTCCAAGAGTTTGATGTTTAAGAAAGCTACAAAGTAAAGGGGCATAAGAATGATAGTAATATAATTAGGCCTCCCAGCTGTGCTTTGGTTTGAGGGCACACACATCTCACCCAATCCTTCTGCTTTGCCTGTCTGCTTCATTCTTGTGAGCATGGAGGGTACAAGAAACCTGGAGCAGAGTTCAGACACATTTCAGCATGCTGCCTGCTTGTAGGAATGAAGCATATAGGTATAGCAGCAGGATGGGGAAAGAATGCCAGACAGTGAAGAAGCCCAATTCATTGACTTGTTATTGTTGGTTGTTCAGCATAGGAGTGTTGTTTTTTTTTTAAATATTGGCTGAAAGCAAAACTTGGGCTTGGTCTGGTGCACTCTGGCTTTCACCCAACAAAGCATATAAACTTGTGTTTAATTGTAAGTATGTTGTCAATGGGACTACTCATGTACTTAAGTGCTTTCCTGGTGTAGGGCTAGTGGGCTCAGCACCTTACAAGATCACGCCATTTTTAAGAACCAACAGATCTTCTAGGATCAGGAGAACAATATGTTTTTATTTGAAAATATAAATATTTTAATGGCGTATAGATAAATGAATGTTTGTTTTAAAATGTATATTCAGTTTTGGGTCATTCAGATCTGTGTCTTTTTCATTATAATGTGGTACACTGAATCTGAGTGCTGGATTTATCCTTTAAAGACGTTGTAATGGGCCTTAATTGTTGTCTAACCATCCGTTTTTACTCATTTGGAGTGTCACTTGCTATTCTGCCTTCAGATATTCACCTACAACACCCAGTGGTATCAGATACAGATAATCAGATGTGTTAGGGCAGTAGTTTGTCCATAGTGCAGAATATATGATGCAAGTACACAGAAAGGTATTTTGCAAACATGTATGTACATGATGACATGTAGACACACACCCGGAGCATCTTTACAGGGATGATCCTGTTCCCACTGAAGTCAGGGACCAAACTCTTGTTGACTTCAGCTGGAGTGGAATCAGATCTTATATCTATTGTACCACTGAACTCAACATCCTTTATATAATTATTTAGGAAATACAAAGATATTTACTTATTCTTCAGCCACTTAATCCAACTGTGTCTGTTTTTATTTTTATGATAATAGAAAGAGTGCAATGTAAATCACATTAAGGTTTCCGTGTGAGCTGTGTTTCATCTTTCCTCAAAGGAGCCATTAGCAACACATGAGCATTATCAAGAGAACACTCTAAACATGCTGTATTTATAAATATACTGCCACTGTGAACTATCATGATTTTATATTACTAAGGGCATGCTCCCACAAGGTGCTGACCGCCTCTTGCAAGTTAAGTGTCCTCAACTTCCATTAACTTCCACGGGGTCATCGCAGGATTGGACTTTCCAGTGTAGTTCCCTGAAAAGTGCATCTTTAAAATGGCACCTCTGGGGCCCAGGTTTAAGGTCTCTCAAAGATTAGCACAAATTTGCACACTCAGCAGGTGAACATTTATTTTTCCTATTATCCCCACCAGACAGCATGAAAACTCAACCTGGCATCAAGGTGGGTTCCTCCCTATTCAAGTGTCATCACCAGGAATAAAAATGTTGCTGCCTTGGATCCACCTGTGTGGTCCCATAAGCATTCATCAAGGTTACATGAGTGAGAGCGAGGCAGGGGGGGCTGAACTGGTCTAGCTGAGGTCAGAATTTGACCTGAGAACGCTTTACTACTGCTGCCGATGTGTGAGAAGAAGAAGAACACAAACTGACTTTCAAATTCCTGGTTGAGTTTTCAGAGCCTGCAGTTCAGGGGGAATAAACACCCACCCTTTTCAGTCGGAACCTGAGTGAGTCTGATGTGAGTCACTGAGAAACAAGTGTGGAATTCCAGGATTCCACTTTTGCAGAGTCACTTTTCAGAGAAATGCATTTTAGACAAATTACACTCCTCCCCACATTCTCTCTAGAAATAGACGGTGCCTGATGACTTTTGTAGATGAACCAACATCTTCACAGTCAAATCTAAACAACGCGCCTTTGCCAGTCAATTGCTGGGTTTCTATAAAGGATTTCTAAGATCTCCTTTCCCTATAGACTGCATACCTTATCTCGGTGAGAGGCATATACTGTAGCCTTAACTAGCAAGTGATAATGAGCAGACAGCAGAAAAAGGACAGAAAAGAGATATATCATAGCTACAGCTAGCAATCATTAGGTTTACAGAGGGAAAATAACAAGCTACCAGGCCAACATATTTTTTATGAATAATTGATAAGGCAGAGAGCACAATTATATCATAGTAATGTAATATATATGCACAATTAGAAAAACAGCTTTGTGCAAAAGGACATAATACATTGAAAAGGAGATATCAGCCAATATGCCATCCTGAAATAAAATACCATCACTATCGTGTTAGTTGGTAAAATTTAAACACAGAATTTGAAAGCAAGCAAAATGTTCTGTAATTCCATTTTTTAGCACAGTCCAGGCTCAGTCTGCTTAGGAAAATACTGCAAGGCAAAATCAGCAGCTGCATTAAATTTGCTGATGATTGAGAGAAAAATGAAAGTTATCCTGGTGGTAGTTTTTTTTTGTATCCCTCCCTTCTTGCTACTCTAACTTACTAATAATATGAAAGTACCAATTTATTCCTATCGAGTATATGAAGCACACAAATTGAAAAATCAATGTAATGGGAAAAAAAAGATTATCATGCACTGTTTAGAATCAATCAGCTAGCAACTGGGGTGGGGGGAGGATGCAAAGGCGGAGACATGAGGTTTAGAAATGTACATATTACACCTACTCTAAGCTAAAGCAGTGTTTGCTTAAGAAAAACTCCTCTTAGTCTAACATGCAGACTGAGTTATATTTTTATCTAACAGTGTCTCTTTCCAATTTTTCCTATGAAAATTTGTCAATTGACTTTTTGCCTTTAAAAAGGCCTCAAATAATATTTTTTTATAAATATTAACCCTCCTTTCTCCTAAGTGCCACACATGGCATGTAACAAAGATTTCAGGGCTGAAGGGGTTAATATTGTCTAAATACTTTATTGTTATGAAGTTTTAGCATCATTCACAGGAAAGCTTATGGCTCACTGTAGCCTGAAGGATAAAGTTTTGTACTATGTAATGGAATCCCTTTAAAATATTGATAGCAATAGTTCTATCATGTGGTCTGGATTACTGCTAATAGTTCTGTTTTAAGCTTGGAATTCTCAGTGATGGAACACCTTCTTCAGCCAAAATAGGCCATTACTGATCAGAAATAATTACATTGTATGAGTCAGATGTGTAACAAATGGATCTGAGTCTCGGTTTGAAAATACATTCAAAGGAGGTGGAAAGAATGGCTACTGGCTCTGTGACAGGAGATTCAATCTTCATAAACCTGCAAGAGAGGGGAAGAAAAAAGCGACACAAATGCGCCCTACAAAAGAACAGACCAGATCACAGCTGGAAGGAAGGCAAACCTTTTAATCAGGTCCTTGAAATACAAGCTGCAGGAAGCTAGAACATTTTGGTGGACTTCAAACTCTTTGCCTTCAACAATAATTTTCAGGTCTGTAAACTCTTTCGCTCTGCGTTGCTGGTTCAACTCCTTCAACATTTCTGCAGAACAGAGAAGACAGACAGTGCCAGGGTTCCCATTAAGAGTTTTTATTTATTTTTTTCTTGTAAAGAAGTAGAGAAATAGGAAACACTTGATTTTGTTTGTTGGCAAGACTGGCTCAACACTGACAGTCAAAGAAATAATAAACAATAAACAAACTGGGCATTAAAAAAAATAAACAGGAACCAGTAGGTCTAAATAATTTTAAAAAATCCTAAACTTGTAGGGGTTAAAAACAAAAATTTAAAAATTCGAGCATCAGTAAATCAGACACACAGACAATGCAGCATGACAGAAAAGCTGAATATAATTTCTTATAACAGAATGTGAGAACTACATAATTTTTCTCCAAATGCAACTAACTTTTGAGTGTATTCGAATAATATTAAGTAAAAACATGGCATTTTGATGTAATATGAACTGGATATGTGTCAAAAGAATAAAACCAAAACCAGCATATCTTAAACTCAAACATACTAAGAATGTGTGAAGTTTATCAGTCAACAAAATACAATACTATTAATTATAAGTATTATATTATACTATATTGTATTAAAGTTTAACCAGGATTATCAATGCAGCTCATAAAATATCTTTACAATATAAGAACATCAGAATAGGTGACAATGTAATATGTTAAGCTAATCTTTTAACAGACTTCTTATGATTAAAAAAAATCAGAGAGAGAGTAAATTATTGGCTTTTTTACTATTTCCCATCTTTTACACTCAGAAGATTTTCACCATTTCAGCATTTTTAATCTGTAGCCTTTGATAGCTTAATTTACAGCAACAATCGACTTTCGCACACCACAGGAGATTCACAATGACAAAAATAACCTCTGAAAGTATTTCTGTCCTGCAGTAAGCACCTACCTCGCATGATGCCTCCTCTCACACAGGCTCTCGGTACTGAGAGAATGAAATAACAGCATGCCACATGTCTTCATATGTGAATGTGAACTATTAAGCAACCTAGATGTTCTATATGCCTGTTGGATCATTTAGGTGAAAGCCTTTCACTAAGGCTGGAGACCAGAATAATTATCAGGACAAATAACACAACAGTTAAGTTGAGGGCGAGTAGTGGAGTTGAAGACAGTGATCAAGATGATAAAACTGACTTTAATATTAATATGCTTTATATATACATATATCTATATATGCACATTATATATATACACACACACACACACACACACATATACACACACGTGCGCGCGCACACACACACACATATATATATTTGCAATAGGTCAACATCCTCATTTCCTCAAACATCATAAAATCTTTACATCTAAAGGGTCCAATTCTCATTCACATGCAAGCCCCCTTTACAGTGTAAAGGCATCTTAAAGGGGTGTAATTGTATTTATGCCCACTATATTGCAGAGTGATATAAAGGGGCCTTAGTGCAAAAGAGAATCAGGACCAAATAATCTTATGCTGCAGTCATGTTTCTTCTGCCTCCAAAATGAAATTCATCAAGCGTCATTTTAGAGATGCCTCAGTTATCCAACAGAACAAAAAAGCATGCAAATACTCAACTGCTACATTAAAAAGCAAACTGAAATCCAACCAAACCCCAACATCTGTGGTGAACATTTTTCAGGACTAAGTAAACAAATGTCACCTTGCACATTTATATCTATTTAATGGAAACACAGTAGTGTCTGAAAGGCTAATTACTATGCGCTGAAATGGGTCAGCATCCTCCAGAGAGCAAGCAGATCATCAGAGAGGGCACAGAAATAACAGTAGGCTTGTGTCAGATCTATAATAGAGGAAAATATACCACTCTGTCCTGTGGGTGCTACACCGTGGACTATTTTTAACACATTCTTTTAAACTAAAACATAATACTATTGCTCAAGCAAATGCAAAACTTAAATGGGGATGAAAGTGTTCCCTCTTATCTAAAGAAGTTTTAAGCTTTTGCTTGTGGCAAACATTTGATGATGGACTCTAGAACATGGGCCAAAGTCTGAACTGGGCTTGAACCCTGCAGCCCTTGTTCAGTCAAAACCCCTGCTGAAAATCCAGGGGCACCAATAGGTGTTTTGCCTGAATAGGCCTAAGTGAGCGAGGTCTTTGGTTCCACAAGAACATCTTTATATGCTATTTTTAAACATGTTGGGTTTTCTGTTGTTTTAATTTCCCTTTTCTCTTCATATGTACACCACATTTTTCTAGATCTTCTCAATCTTGGCCCATCTTTTCCTCTCTCATTTTCATTAACTGGATTTTCCTCAGACCAATTTTCTGTCATTTTATACCTTTATACCTCATTTTCTCCTTCAAACATGTTTTCTGATTCCGTCTCCTCTGCTATATAATTCATCCTTTGTTTCTGTATCTCTTTTTCAAATTTCCCCATCCAATTTCCTTTCCTCCTTTCTCTATACTTCTGCCTTTCTTAATCCCCTAGTCAATCCTCCTTCCTTCCCCCAGTAGCCATATCTACATAGCCTAGCCATTCAAAAATCTTCCACATATAAGAGATCCAGGTAATGGGAAAGGAGATGGATCCTTTGAGTTTGGTACATCTTTTCCTTCAATATAGTCAGACAGAATAAAGCTTACTCTTGTGCAAAGGGTCAGGCACTCCAAAAAAACTTAATCCCCTGAGTCAAGCATTTATGATAAGATAAGGGGGCTGCAGGTAGAGAAACCATGCAGATGGACCTTTACCGTTCCTTCAGACTGGGCGGGTGGGTGCTACTTAATACCATTCTGAACATGCTGGGATGGAAGGTGTGTGGGAACTGGCAGCAATGCATACACCTGTGGATAGATTAAAGACAACAGGGATGGGAGTCACTGGATCCATGACCATGGCCAAGAACTCCTTCATACTAGGATTCACAATTCAACCTCTACAACTCCTCATACGCTGGAGCAGAGGCACTGAGGGGCTGTTCCCCATGTCTGGGATGGTTGTTTTTAAGTGCCCGAGACCCTACACAATACATTGTGTAAAGCCTGATAACTTGGGCTTCACACAGCACTCACTGATTACACCCAACCCTGTAGCTGTTAGATTCTCTGTCTACATTGTTTGCAAGCAGGATTTACTTGTGCAGTATACTGCATGCATTCATTAAGGGATGCAAATCACAAAACACAGTTCTGCAGCAATGGTTCAGTTTGGCTCATAACAATATAAACCTGAACAAACCCTGAGAAGAAGCAGAAAGGCTTCTCTTTTGCCTCTGCAATTTTGAGGTTATAATTCCCCCCTCTCCCCTCTGACCCATTAGACTGCCCTGAACAGTCCTTTTTGTTATGTAGTTCAGTTTCTGAACCAAAGTGAGACAAGGCAGGGAGAAAAGAGAAGGAAGAAAGGAGCAAGTCAGGAAGCTCCATTGATTCATTGATCTTCCTTGTTGAGACCCCCTTTGTATTACTAAATAACTAGCAGGCATTAGTATCAGACTGTATCCTTATTCTCAGTGTATTTGTAATGCTCATACTGTGCTTAGGCAGGCATTAATGATTTATGAGGACTCAGGCTCAGTTGCAAAACAAATTTTTTCACCAGGTGATAATGCCTGCCAATGAATTGTACACTGCAGTCCTGGCAGTGAAAAATGATCTGAGCTTTCCCTTGCTTCTCTCTTTTGGAGTTCCTATTTTCATCTTTTCCTCCTAAAGATGGGATTCCCTAAAAGAATCATAAAGGGGCCCAGAGGGGCATTTATTATTATTCATTTATTCTTCTGGTTTCTTTGCTTTTAAAGAGGGAGTCTCTTTCTTTCTTTCTTTCTTTCTTTCGGGACCCACTTATACACACAGCACAATTATAGCTAGCGAAATAGAGGAAAAGGAATATCTACACTGCAATAGGGAGGTGTAACTGCAACATGTGTAAATATAGCAGCGTACTCACGGTGTCACAAGCAGCAGCAAGGACTAGCTGCCCCAAATACGTAGCCAGGATTGTAGGCAGGGCTGTATTTGGTTGGCTAAACATGCTACCACGGTGGCTACACTCTATTTTTAGTGAGCTAACTTGATCAAAGCTATGGGTATGCCTATGTGTGTGACAATCACACCTCCTGATTGCAGTGCGGACACACCCAAAGACCATAAAACTAGCACAGTGGGCCCCAATGTTTTCTCCCCTCAGTGATTCCATGGCCGATATACGCAATTCATAAGTCAAAGGATTTGTTCCTATGTTCCTGCTCACTACAGGATCTAAGAAATTAAGCTGGGTCATTTCTGTTGCTTATATCATTACTAATGCTAAGGATCCTGTAACCAGAACTTGGCTGAAAACTGATGATGCATGATATAGAATAGAATCCAGCTTGCTCTCCCATAGCTCCATAGGCTCTGCCACTGGGCTAAGGACAGTAAAACCAAAAAAGGGATACGATTGAAAACCCTACCTCCAAACAGCTCCACAAAGTTTGGGGTGAGAGGTACTTTACCACTTTACCACTATAAGCCTTCACAACACGGCTAGGAGGTACTTTAAACACAGTTACACCCAGTTCACAAGAGAAAGAGAGGCACGGAATGTTGAAGTGACTCTGCAGAGGTCATACAGTGAGTCAGCAGCAGAGTCAGGAACAGAATTCAGCATCTCTGATTCCCAGATTCCAACTCTAACCACTGGACAACAGTCCCTTCCACTCAACTGAGAAATTACAAACTAAGCCAAAAAAGCCCAATAATCATGCTGCATGTAGGACCAACATTATTTGTGTTCTACTTCTGAAGAGCCAGCAAAGGGAGCAGAAGTAAACTAGTCAACTCAATTCCAAACTATCCATCATACTGCTATAACAGCCTACAAAGTAACTTGTTACCCACATTTAGACTGTATTTCAAACAATGAGGACTGGCAACGCAACCCATGGAGGCTTAATTTGTTTCTTAATAACGCCCTCAGATTTCCTTCCATTTGTAATAATAGATTCATTAGTTTAGTTTAAACTCTGAAAGGTGCCATGTATGAAAAAGGTGACAGCAGGAACTAACATACAATGGGCTTTTGTAACATTTGGGAGTCAGCATAAACAACAGTTATTAAAAGTTGGCCTGGAAAAAGTGATGCATTTCAAAATTATCCTAAGTAATTAGTGATACATTACTGATTATTCCTGTGTGAAGTGAGCAAGAGATACAGACAGCTTGCTTATACAGAGTTCATGTCACCATAATTAATGATCAGGACAGGAAAGATAAGCTAGCTAAGAAAAAGCTACAGAAAGTAAAATCCAAATAATTTTTGGCCTGAAAAGTAGAGATTACTTCTCAAGATTATGATTTAAAAATAATCTGTTACTATAAATAGGCATTTTAGCCACACTGACCAGCACTGTCCACACACCTGCATATTACTACATACCGTGGTACATTTGGACAGTCATATGAGAAGTTAAATTATGAGGCAAAAACAATGAGTCAGGTGTCTAATGATGACAGAAAATTTTGTACAGTAGTGACCAGCTTCACTTGAGTGGCTCCATGGGAAAACAAGATGAATGCCCCCTCCTGAGATGCACGGTTATTTCTGAGGGCAATTCACAGAACCATAGCCAGCTATGTGACCTGGCAGGATATTGCATTGGGTCTCACATTTTGTTAGCATCTTTTGAAAAACCCTTCTTCACTCCATCCCGACGTACATGAACACACAGACAAAAAGAGTAAAAAGAACGGGGAATGCTATGCTGAATTGGTCCACTTACTCTGGCCATAGTGTTAATGACAGGACTGATTTAGCTGTGTAGGCAAGTTTCAACTATCTGCCTAGACGTGCTATTAGACTCATCCATCAGAAGTACCTAGGCTTCCCTGGCTATGCAGCTGCTGTCATAAACAGATAGTTAAGGGTTAATGTTTCTTTTACCTGTAAAGGGGTAAGAAGCTCAGTGAACCTGGCTGACACCTGACCAGAGGACCAATCGGGGGACAAGATACTTTCAAATACCTTGACAGCAGCGAAGGCTGTTTTCTATTCCAAGGTGGCACTTTGACACTGTACACCTGTCTATGACTGTGCTGATCACTCTGTACATTCCATGATGATGTGACATGAGGATTGGTTATTCACCACTTGACAGATAGAGAAGATTCCACAGGATGTGAAGACAAAAACATCTCCTTGGATAACAGCTTTGTACTTATGAGTCAGGGAAAGGAAAGGGCCCATCATTCTCTCCCGCCTCCCAAGAAAACAGTAGGAGGAGAGGGGAGGGGGGATAAGTGACTTTCCAAAAATAAAGGGTAGGAGAGGGCTCCCATCCATTCGCCTGTGATCCTGGCATGAGTCTGAACTTTGGGGTAATTATCTGTATGCTTTTCACAATTAAAACTGACATGAGCCTGCACCTGAAACATGTTCATCTTCATTCTTGTGATCATTCACGTATAAGGCCCCAGCAGGGGTAAGAGGAAGGAAAGAGAGGGAGTGATAGGACAAAGCAGAGAATCATTCACATAAAGCTCTCCTCCCCAGCGTGAACGATTATAGGTGTTTATTGTGACCTGTCCACAGCAGACCAACCTTCCTCCCAAATAGTCAGTTTGCTGTAGAGCTGGGATCTTCGGCCATTGTGATCCCAATGCATATCGATTTCTAGTCAATATTATGAGCAGCTCATTTCCAAATGGCCCTACATCAGACAAAATAAGCAATTAAAAAAACCCACTGCACCCTGTACTGGCGAACCAAAAGCCAAAACACTTTTCTGTCAGTTTAGTATTGTGGACAACTGTAAATATGTATGCTGACAAAGAAAGCAATAACCTAGCTGCTGGAGAGAGTGTTAGATCATTTTTAAATTCAACATTGAACAGATAGTTACATAAGATCATTTCCTTCAAAAGACACTACATCTTCTAGTCTGTGATTTTCCCATTTTCAAGAGTACCAGTGATGATGAGATGCCTTGTGGTGCTAAATAGGGTTTCCATTATTCATATATGACCTTCTCCATGTGAGTAATGGACACTGAAGTTAGTGGAACTACTCTTCATGTAAGGAGGAAGCTGAGCAGGGTTAGGCCTGTAATTAGTCTTCTTAGGTTACTTAAAACTCTGGAATGCTAGAGCATCATTTTTTCCCCACCAATTTGCAGTTCATTGTCATCATCTTAGCTGACATTAGGATGTACTCTGAGGACAGAAACCTCTTCACACGTTATGCAGGTGACATTTTCCAATCCTATATCATGGAGATAATTCTAGTGTATTATTTTAGCACCTTTTCTTTTCAAATCCAGAGATGAAAAAGAGCTAAGTATGTGATTGCAGAACATCCATTTAAAATGTATTATTGGAGAAATCAATGCTGCTATAAAGTATACTTTAATAATATAATATAAAAGGAGTTTGTTTTGTACTCAGGGTCCATATAAGAAGCCAAACTTCAGCTTTCTTGACTCACACACTCTCAAAGTAAAATCTTCTATACTGTAAAATTAGTGGAGTAGACAATATGCCTGAGAGTTTGTGAGTGCTGGGGGTTGCCAATCTCTCTAAGGAAAACCTATTTGACTAACTTGGGAAATTAAGTGGTTTTACTCTATACGCGGGGTGGCAGGACGAATGGGAAAAAGAAGACAATTATAGAAAAAATATGGTCGGTGCTGTTCTCCAATGCAACATGTGACTGCTGGAAGGACAAGCAGTGAGACTACAGTTCCAACATGCAGAGGTCCATCAAGATGTGCAGATTAAGATGGAGCATCATATGCCAAGATCTGTAGCCTTCTGAGGCTCCCCTCTGATTAAATATGAGGCTGGCAGCAATCTGCTCCACATTAGACAAATCTGGCATAGCCCAGGGGATCCTGGCAAGTTGTCAATGCAGCCCTCTGTTCTGTATGCAACTTGCCACTATTTCATGTATCACTGTAATCTGGTTTCCAGTCAGACCACTATCTTCTCCAGAGACGGACAGACACAAATCCAAGCACGGAAACTCAAAGTTACCTGGTTTTAAACAGAAATCTAACCCTGATTGTTTTATTTGCCAGAAGATAGGTCTGAATATCAATAGATGCTTATGGGACAGCTAAAATATTTATTACTGTGTTATCTGGGATGGATTCAGCTCTATCCTAATTGCCTGTAGCAGAAGACTAGTAGATAGCTTTTAGACCTTTTTTTGATGTCCTTATGTAGTGCAAGGCAATAAGTGAACATTTTTCTAGTTTTGAAAGCTCTGAACAAGAAGCACCCATCTGTGCAACTGATAGTGTAATTAAAGGCTCCCCTACATGTCAGCAATTGTCAAGTGCTTACCAGTTCAGATGGAATAAAAAACAAAAACGACATATGAAGTATTCACACACAGAAAAAGGAAATGCTTGCTTGCCAAACTGCACAAATCACAAAAGTCTGCATTTTTTTTAAACAAGTGAGATGATTTCTTACAATTAATTAGTGGTGTATCCAACAGAAATTACAGATAGTTTTAGAGGTTAATAAATAAATACTTTGCATTTACATAACACCTGTCAACTGAAGTGACCAAAGCAATTTACATACTTAATGAATTAGCCCCCTATTCTACGCCCAATGTAGTCAATAGCAGAACTCCCACTGACTTCTACAGGAGCAGGATTGAGGGCTTTTCCTCACATCGCGAGGCAGATATAAGTAAAGTACAACGTGGAGAGAAGTCGATAGTTATTAATCACTTGCAAGAGTCATTTTATAACTGTTCAAATTACTGTAACACATGATACCTTGTGAAGGCAGATAAAAAACCATTTAAAAGAGCAGTCATGAAACCCCACACTTTCAAAAGGCATAATGCATTATCTAAAACAAAAATACTATGAGTATAAAATAGGAGAATTTAGCACGCTATACCTCTCTAGCGCCACCTGTCTTGGAGATAGCCCTCTGGCTGTGTGGTTCAAGGCATCAGCCCCCTTGCAGGGGGGGAAGTTAAAGGAGTCCAAACAAAAACTCAGTATGCTCCTGTGGCCCACAAAAAGGTGTTGGGAAGTCAAAGAGGGAAAAAAAGAAAAAGGAGCCTGGGCTGCCAAGGCTCCCAAACCATTTCCCAGGTCAGCAATCCCTGGCTGGGAAGCTCTGAATTGTAGTCCTGGTCCTTCAGGGACTCACCCTGCACAGAGCAGGGATCCTCCCTTTTAAGGACCTGCCCATCTCCAGGCTTGACAAGCATCGGAGGTGCACTGGGTTGAGGCTGATTGTGCCCAGAGGAGCTCTTTAACCCTTTCCTGATTGAGTTGGTGATCTGCCTATCTTCCCCCTCAAGGCAGAGTTCAGGATCCCATTGTTGAAGCCCCACTTCCTGCAAAAAGAAGTCCTCATTACCATGTTTCTTTCCTGTATGGTATTGTATTTTAAACTATAGGATTGGCAAGACAAGTACTATCCCAGAAAACATGGGTTGATTTCCTTCATCATATTTAGTTCCCAGCAGGAGGCGTGAGCCATAATGAGGGAGAAAGTATTACCTAATAAATAGTCCCGAAGGGCTGCCAGTGTTTCCTTTTTTGATCACTGAACAGCCCTTTTCCCTGGGAAACAGCTTACAACTTAGATTCAAGACTGGGTGCTCCTCAGGGTTCACCTCTTGTGAACGTACTGCCATAAGCCTCTATCAGAGGGGTTTGTCTATAAAGCAAACTCTTTGGAAAAATTTGGATAGGAGACGGCAGGTACCTGGCACAGTCAGTCTTTGAAGGTGTTAAGGTTCTTCTCACGGTTGTTGTGTCAGGGATTTTCCTTGGATTCCTTGGATCTTTTATCATGCCTGCAGAGGTGCAGTGATGGTGGCAAAACTGGGAATGAATTGCCTCTAGTAGCCAGCTAACCCAAGAAAGTGCCTCATCTGCCTCCCTGTCATAAATAGATAGGTAAGGTAAGGGTTAAGTTTCTTTTACCTGGAAAGGGTAACCAAACACCTGACCAGAGGACCAATCAGAGAACTGGATTGTTTAAAGTCAGGGGCGGGAATTTGGATACTCGGGGTCTTTTTTGCTTTCTCGGCTGTGAGTAAACAAGGTTTCCTCCTAACTCCTTCTTATTTCAAATATTATACCAAAAGTCTGTGAGTACAAAGGAACCCCCAAAGCAATTCGGCTATGAGGAGCTTTGGGTTGTACGAATAGATGTGGATGGCTGTGTCTTTTGTTGTTTTCTCGGCTGTGAGTTAACAAGCTTCCTCCTAACTGCATCTTATCTCCAAGTGTCTCCTACACATCTGTGAGTACAAAGGAACCCCCAAGCAATTCGGCTATGAGGAGCTTTGGGTTGTATTTACATGTATGTGGATTGGTTGGACTGGTTTAATTGGGCTATCTTTTAAATCAGACTGTTTCTTCATATTTTCTTATAAGCAAGAGCCTGTATTGAGTTTCTTAATGCAAGATTATTGTTTTATATTTTCTTTCTTTTTTTTTTTAAACAAACTTTCCTTTTAAAACGTGTGGAAGTTTCTTTTCCTAGGGAGGCAAAGGGAAGGGAAAAGCCAGGCTGTGGGCTATTTTCCTATTGCTTTCAGGGAAAGAGCAGGCTACGGGGAAAGAGAAAAAGAATCACCTCTGTATCAGGTATCTGTCTCCCTCACGGGAAGGCAGGCACGGGGAAAGGCAAAGCCAAGCTGTTGGTATTTTGCATCTCAATTGTCCTGAGGGTAGAGAACGCTTATCTCTTGGGAAGCAGAGAAACCGGTTTCTTGATACTCGCAGGCTAGACCAAGAGGCAAGCCTGGGAAGGAGGGGGGAAGGGGTTTTCTCCCCTGCTTTTAGCATCCAAGGGATTTGGAATCTGGGTGTCCCACCAAGGGAGGGTTGGGGACACCAGAGAGAGGAAAGGGGGGATCAGGCCCCATCAATTCCTGATCTGGTGGCAGCGAGAATATCCAAGCTGGTAGTGAGCTTGGGGGAGTTTCAGGTAAGCCCCCAGATTTTGGACGCAAAAGTCCAGGTTTTGTACAGGACCAGATTGTGGATGCTAAAGTTCAGGTCTGGGACTGGGAGGCTATATTACCACACTCCCCATCTAAAAAAAGGGATATGCTGACAATGCCTGCACCTTGCTCACTAGAGCCCTAAGTTGGTCGCCTTCCACAGTGTAACCCAGGAAAGTCACTTTCTGATTTGGTAGCTTTCATTTTGCTGGACTGGCTGTGAGGCTCCCAGGCAGGGACTGGAAGACTGACCATATCTATTGCAAGTGGTCGTTCCAGTTGTCACTGTATGTAACTATGTCATCTAAATACACAGCAGCATACTGTTGGTGACCTAGGAGTACTCCCTCCATTAACTGTTGAAATGTTGTAGCTGCTTCATGTAAGTCAAAGGACATTGTCCTGAAATGAAAGAGCCCAAAGGGTGTTAAGAAACAGAAACAGATGGGAGTGGAGGAGCTTCGTCATTGCATTAAACACCAGAGGCATAATAGGAACATGATGATGATGATGATGATGAAAATATTAAGACTCTATGTGTGGCTATAGTCAGTCAGTGGGCTCTTTAGTGGATAGAACCTGTTCAAAATACAGTCTTCTACCATTTGAATTTAAAGGAATAACTTCATTAGCTGATGGAAGTAGTAGGCTCTTATCTTTTATGTGGACTAGCCATGACAACTAGGAATGGTTCTCTTATCCAAGAACTCCCTTAAGAAAGTTTGGAAAAATGGTGATAGCTTGAAATGTACAAAAGTTCAACTGGTAAAAGGCTTAATTTCCCCCCCTAGCAACTTATGGATGTGAATTGTGGGAGATTAATGCTACTGACAAGAAGAAAATTGAAGCCTTTGAAATATAGTGCTGGCAGAGACTCTTGTGTATCTCCTGGATGGAAAACAAGACAAATGTCTGTGTTAGAAATATTACTAGAGAGAAGCAGAGCCTGTTGTCGGAAATCAATGGGTGGAAATGTATGTCCTTTTGGACACATCAAGCACAGAGATGGAAATAACCTCAAGAAAGTTTTCATGGAAAGAATGGGGGTCGGTCATGGTGGTAGGAGATGATCAGTGAGGAGATGGATAGATGGTAAGGGACAGATCACTGGGAGGTCAGCTGTTGAATGCTCGAAAACAGCAATGGATTGAGAAGATTTTAAAAAATCTGCTATGATGTCACCAATGTTCACAGGCAAATAAATGGACTTTGTTTTTATTTACTTATCTAGTAGAGAAAGTAGACATCTCCACAGTACACATTTTCACACTTTTAGCCAGCATGTTATACATACAGGGTGTTGACAACTTGTCAGGGAATCATTACAGAAGCATTCCTTATTGGTTTAATCCAGAATATTTTAGAGTATCATAATGCCAGGTTTTGGGAATGCTCACAGCTCTGCTGGACACACAAAAGGCAACTAAATAGTAGACTGGAGCTGCCAGAATCATTCCCTTCCTTTTGAGCAGCCACCAGGATGAAGTGAGTTGGGGGTAAAAAGAGAAGATAACCCTTTTGGAGCAGAAAGGAGCGAAAATGTGTGAAATGGAGCCTCAAAGAGGCACAGAATCACTGCACAGTCCCACAATCAGTAAGGACGAGTTAACAGACTTGAAGTGCGGCACTCTTCTGTTTGTCTTTTGCATGTAACTGACCTTTCAGTGTACATCTCCCATTACAGTCAGTTTTTGTACCCTTTGACTTTTCTGTGTAGTTTTTGTTTGGTTTTGTGTAATACAGTTTGAATGAGAAGTTTTTTTGAAATTGGTCTTGGCTACAATTTATCAGGGTTTCTTAATGTCAGATTGTATCTCTAACACAACATTCTACAGACACTGGTAGAAAGGTGAGCTAATCAAACACACCAAACACCACACATCTACAACTAATAGTGTTGGGAGGGAGTAGTATGCAGAACGCTGAGGAGTAGTCTGTTGTGTCTGGAGGCGGTAGCTTGGTAAAGAAGATGATGGAATAATGAAATCCCTAAGGGGGGGGCTGAGTTAAGGTTGTGGCGCATGGTCTGGCAGGTACAGTATTTGCGACAGAGGTAACGTCTGTCTGTGGGGATGGAAGAATACAGAATATATATTGTTAAGGGGCTTGCCTTCATTTCCTTTCTTTGTGGGTTTGTATTTGGTATGTTATATGTATAGCAACCTTAAGGGCTTTATAACATAACATACGTTTTTTGTATATTAGTTTCTATGTATTATTTTGATTGTGGCAGAACCCCAAACATACAAGGCGCTGCACTGGAAGATACAGTTCCTACCTTGAAGAGTTTACAGTCTAAAAAGAACAATCAATTGGTGGGGCAAAAAGTTAAAACATAGAAGCACAGAGATAAGGGTGATCACACAACATATCAGTTGCACAATTTTGTGCATATGTATATGTGAAGCTGTATTATATAGTATATTTACAAGACTACATGTGGGTTTGTGATTCTCTTGTGGGAGAGGGAGAATGAGAAAATAAAAGATATTCTTGAAAACCAATCCCCGCTCCCCCCAAAAGCAAACCAAACCAAATCCAACACCCCCCACCTTCTTCCACAAGAGCAAAAGGAATAGAAAGAAATATTGGACATGCACATTTTTTATGATCAAAATGTTCCTTTACTCAGATTTTGCTCCAGTCAGAAATCCCTCTTCAAATGGGGTTACATTTCTTAATGCTCATCATTCCTTTAAATACACATTCTTTTAAAATTGGATTCAGCTGTGTAGTGTTTATACCTAGGGCCATACCAAATTCACGGTCCACTTTGATCAATTTTGTGGTCATAGGATTTTAAAAATTATAAATTTCATGATTTCAGCTATTTAAATCTGAAATTTCACGGTGTTGTAATTGTAGGGGTCCTGACACAAAAAGGAGTTGGGAGAGAGGGTCACAAGGTTATTGCAGGGGCGATTGCAGTACTGCTACCCTTATTTCTGCGCTGCTGCTGGCGATGGTGCTGTCTTCAGAGCTGGGCAGCTGGAGCGCGGTGACTGCTGGCTGAGATCCCAGCTCTGAAGGTACAGCCGTTGTTAGCAGCAGCGCAGAAGTAAGGGTGGCATGTAATGTTCCCTCTAATCTTTTATATCCGTGTGTGGAATGAATTTTGCTATGTGCACCAATATGGAGGTGATGTATGGCGAGGGTGGGGCCGAGGGTTCGGAGTGGGAGGGGGCTCAGGCCTGGGGCAGGGGGTGGGGTGCAGGGAGGTGAGGGCTCTGGCTGGGGGTGCGGGCTCTGGGGTGGGGCTGGGGATGAAGGGTCTGGGGTGTGGGAGGGGACTCAGGGCAGAGAGGTGAGGTACTGGGAGGGAGGGCTCCGGCTGGGGGTGCAGGCTCTGGGGTGGAGCTGGGGATGAGGGGTTTGGGGTGCAGGCTGCCCTGGGCTGCAGCAGGGAGAGAGGACTCTCCCAGCCCTCTCTCGCCATGGCAGCTTTGAGGCTGGGACCAGGGGAAAGGTGTCTCTCCCCTGCCTGTGCGGCCCTTGATAGGCTGCTGTGAAACAGTGCAACTTAGAGAGAACTTAGATGGCAGGGTATGGGATTGCTACACTTACTTCTGCACTGATGCCTTTAGAGCTAGGCCCTCAGTTTGCAGCTGCCCCTCTCCGTCCACTCAGCTCTAAAGGCAGCAGTGCAGAAATAAGAGTAGCAATACCATACCATCCCATCTAAGTACCTTACTTCTGCACTGTTGCTGGGGCCGGGGGGGCGGAGCCTTCAGAGCTGGGTGCCTGGCCAACAGCTGCTGGTCTCCGGCTGCCCAGGTCTGAAGACAGAGCAGAAGTAAGGTTGGTAATACTGCGACCCCAGTAAAATAACCTGGCAACCCCTCCAACAACTCCATTTTGGGTCAGGACCCTCAATTTGAGAAACCCTGGTCTCCCCTGTGAAATCTGTATAGTATAGGGTACAAGCACAAAAAAGACCCGATAGCACTGGGAGAGCCCAGATTTCATGGTCCATAATGCATTTTTCACAGCCATGAATTTGGTAGGGCTCTATTTATACCTTACGAGCACAAATAAAAAACTTCAGGGAAAATCCTGGCCCCACTGAAATCAATGGAAACACTATTGACTTCAATGGGAACAAGATTTCACCCTTAATCTTTTTCTTTTGCCTGGCAGTAGGAAGACTAATATTTAAAAAATAAATAGTAAATATGGCAGTACTCACAAATTCACATGTGCACAGATATATTTTTATGGCATCCAAACTACCTTTAGATGAATGCCAAAATCTTTTGTATTTATATCTCGACTTTCCAGGCCCTAAAGAAACTCTCCACAGTATCCCATATCTAATGTAATATATGAAAGTACTTAAATTTGATGCCTGGATTTTCACCCTGTGGTAGCACATTGCCACTTCTTTATAGCCACCTGTCTTGATACGTTACAAAACCTCTTATGATTCGTGAAACATCCTACCTTCTGCAGGCTAAATGTTATTTAAAAGTGAATTCTATCACAGCTTTCAAGGTATCTTAAAGTGTTTTACATAGTAATGAGTTAGTGACTAGTCACTGCAATACTACATAGGCAAATTCAGATGTCATTATGCACACAGCTGAAGTTTATATGTATAGGAATGGACATTATAATTTTCATTTTTAAATAGAAGAATCTCAGTGGACAGAAAAGCTAAAGCCAACTTTTTTCATAAAGTACGAGAGGACTTTAATTTCCACATGGGCAACCAAAAAAGGTGGGCAGCAGAGATCTGTAGTTTAAGATACTATCACCAGGTGGGCATTATAAATCTTCAATCACGTTCCCCTATAAACTGCAATGTCAGTTTGACATAACGCCTTCAGCGTATTTACAATTCATGACCTCATGCCTGTACAATTAACAGATATCTCTATTGCTAACATACTAAAAGTGAAGTATTACACATAGGAATGCAGCACAAACATTGTACTGCAATGCAGTGTCAGCTCTGGGAAGATGTCCAAGTTCTGATGAAACAACTCATGATCTCTTAGTTCAGAGTCAAGTACTAAAAGCTGCACACCAAAATGCATTTGCAGTATAAATCTGGAACAATTTAACAGAGTTACTCCTAGGCCCTGATCTGGCAAACACCTAGACCTTGTCTATACATGAAAGATATACTGATTTAACTAAATTGATACAGTTGATTTAGTTAAGCTTATACAGCCTCTCTGTGTGAATAATCGTAAATCAGTTTAGGAGTTCCTTATACTGATTTAGTTTAACTTGATTTCTTACTCCCATTTGGTGACGCAGGCGGGAGCAGGGAAAAGATTTATTTCCTCACTGCAGACCAGGAAATGTTGGATCCTGTCTACATTGTGCAGCGCAGTGTGCCAAAGAGGTGTGATCTGTAAAGCTCTAACTGGACCAGCTCTGTTCAATATCTTCATCAACGACTTAGATGTTGGTATAGAAAGTACGCTTATTAAGTTTGCGGATGATACCAAACTGGGAGGGATTGCAACTGCTTTGGAGGACAGGGTCAAAATTCAAAATGATCTGGACAAATTGGAGAAATGGTCTGAAGTAAACCGGATGAAGTTCAATAAAGACAAATGCAAAGTGCTCCACTTAGGAAGGCACAACAGTTCACGCATACAAATGGAGAAGAACGTCTAGGAAGGAGTATGGCAGAAAGAGATCTAGGGGTCATAGGTGACCACAAGCTAAATATGAGTCAACAGTGTGATACTATTGCAAAAAAAGCAAACGTGATTCTGGGATGCATTAACAGGTGTTGTAAAACAAGACCACACAGAATCATTCTCGCTCTACTCTGCACTGTTAGGCCTCAACTGGAGTATTGTGTCCAGTCCGGCACCGCATTTAAGAAAGATGTGGGAAGAAGGAGAGGTCCAGGAAGAGCACAAGAATGATTAAAGGTCTTGGAACGAAATGACCCATGAAGGAGGACTGAAAGAATTGGTTTATTTAGTTGGAAAAGAGAAGACTGAGAGGGGACATGATAGCAGTTTTTCAGGTATCTAAAAGGGTGTCATCAAGGAGGGGAAAACTTGTTCACCTTAGCCTCTAATGATAGAACAAGACAATGGCTTAAACTGCAGCAAGGGAGATTTAGGTTTGAGGACATTAGGAAAAAGTTCCTAACTGTCAGAGTAGTTAAACACTGGAATAAATTGCCTAGGGAGGTTGTGGAATCTCCATCTCTGGAGATATTTAAGAGTAGGTTAGATAAATGTCTATCAGGGACGGTCTAGACAGTATTTGGTCCTGCCATGAGGGCAGGGGACTGGACTCGATGACCTCTCAAGGTCCCTTCCAGTCCTAGAGTCTATGAATCTATAAACTGCTCCTGTAGGCGCTGCTGGCATGCTCTAAAAGGCACCTAGTTCCTGTTAACATAGTTCTGTTCCAGTTAGTACAGCATGTTAGTGCCCTTTACAAATCCCACCCCTCTAATGTGCTTTGCTGGCTCACTGTAGGCAAGCACTTGGTATCAGTCACAGGCAATGGGAATTGTCCAGCTGGGGCACCCTTCTGAGAGTGCCTCTATGACACTCCATCCACCCCAAGCCCCAGCCTTGCAAATGCACACCAGCTACAAGAGAAATTGATGTCAGTGCCAACTCAAGGAGATTGCCCTGATTTAACTAAATTAGTTTCTGCACTGGTTTTGTTAAATTGATATAAGCCTGAGGGTAGCCAAGGCCTTTACTACCAAATGGAATGCTAAGCACAGTAAGTAGTCAAATGTATTTTAGTAGGAGAACTCAAGTATGCAAGCGCTAAGTGTTCACAGGGTCCAGTCGAGACAGTAGTGTAGCAGAGGAGAAGAAACACAGTTGGCCAGAGGAGAGTCTACAGTTATTGTTCTAGACTCTGATTCTCCTTTTACTTACACCAGTATGGTGGGGTGTGTGTGTGTGTGTATATATATGTATATACATATATATATATATATTTTCAAATAGGTTTATCCTGAAACTAACATACAATACCATCGAAAGAAGATTAAGGAAAAAGTATGGTTTTGTTGATGGTTTTAGGCTCTTAAAAAAACCTACTCTGCTAAATCTGTTTTTTTTTCTTTTCCTTAAAAGTGTTAGATCTTTATTTCGTAACTCTCACTTGTATACTTGCTATTTCCTCCTAGCAGTATTTTTAAAGGTGGTAATATATCACAGTAGAATGTGATTAGGATAATTTAGTGCATTCCTTATAACACTAAATTGCTAAAGACTGACATGGTATCTAGAGTAGGCTGCAACCCCTCCCCCCCTTAAATATGTTACACTGAAAGTGCAAAGTAAGATTGAAAATGAAGTAGTAGCCAGGGGTCTTCTGCATTTTTTTAAAGAAGATTTAGGTTAAATTTTCCAAAGTGGCTAAGTCGCTTAGGACCCTGGGACTTAGGCTTCTAAGCATATATCTATACTGTAATGTAAACCCAGGGCTCAAACTCAGGCTTAATGCTAACTCCCCTTCTGTCTACGCACAAATTATGCTAACCCAGGGCTTGGACCCTGGGCCCCAGAATCCCATGGGGGTGGGAGGGTCCAAATCTGAATCAAGCTGTGACCCAGGATTCAAGTCCTATTGCTTTCCAGTACAGATGCAGCACTACTGGATTCATGCTCTGGGAATATGCCAAAAGGATCCCACAATCTCATGAGATGACTTTCTTTGTCCTCTGGACAGTCAAGTTTGGTGGACATTCAAGTTTTCCCACACTGCACCACGAACAAAAGGCTAGAGTGGCCCCATTTCAGGAGGACTAGGAAATCTGGGATATGGATGGTTGGACTTGGTTTGGCGTACTGTAGTGTGGACACTGAAGCTCAGGGTTTGAGCCTGGGTTAAAAATTTTTTAACCTAGGGCTGACAATCAGTCTAGATACTCAAGCCCTGGGTTCTCTAACAAGGGTCAGCTGACTTGAGTTCCACTAAGTGTAGGCTGTCCACTACCCCTGTGCTCACATTACAGTGTAGACATTCCCACAGAGTTAGTGGAACTCAAGTTAGGAGATACTGGATTTAACCTATGGCTTGAGCATCTACACTCATTTGTAACCGTTGATTAGGAATTCTTGAACCCAGGGGCTCCAGCATCTACAGTGCATTATGTGGACCTGAGTCCAACGACCCATATCCCAGACTTCCTAGAACCCTCCCAAATGTGGCTATACTAGCTCCTTGTTCATGGTGCAGTGTCCACCAGGAAAACTTGACTGTCCACCAAACTTGACTGTCCAAAGACAAAGGAAGCCAGTTCATGGGATTGTAGGATACTTTCGATGGGCTCCAAGAGCACGTGTCCAGTGGGGCAGCATCTACACTGCAAAGCAATAGGGCTTGAATCCTGGGCCCTTTCTTGATTTGAACTTGGACCCTCTAACCCCTTGGATCCTGGGCCCTGGATTCAAGGCCTGGGTTAGGACAGCTTTTTCTGTAGATGGAAGCCAAGTTAGGCTTGAGCCTAAATTCAAATAATGGGCTGGACCCTTAAACTTTATCTCTTCCACAGGAATTTGCCTACCCTAGGTAATAATGAGTTCACATTCAAGCAGAAAAAACTTTCTGCACGAGAAGCGTGTTGGAGGGAGGGGAGGAGGAGGATATGATTCTCCTGGTTTTACATTTTAACTCCAGTGGGCTTTTTTGTGTTCTACTTGATTACCATTTTGTAAGTGAAAGAACTGGAATCCAGACCTATAAACTGTAGAATTTCCTCTTGTTAACACTTTTTCTTCTGTTGTTTTCCCTTCAGAAACTTGGGGAAAAACCCAGAAAGTTGACATTTATTCTTAATTCTCATGGTTTATAGCATCTATTCTGAAAATTAATTGAAATAAATATAAACCTTTAAAGCTACTGCGTATCAAGTAGAACTCCAATCAGAGAAAAGGAGACTCAATCAGCACAAAAGGCAATGTCTAGAACCCATTGACAAACACTATTGTACTCCTCTACCTAACCTGACAAAAGGCCTGTACATCAAGAACTGGACTTTAGTCATTAGTGACTAGAATGGACTCTACCTGAAACTGGTCCTTTTTAGTTTTTTCTGACATTTAAAAGAGAATACCACAACTGCTCAAGGAATACTGTGCATCAAAAATCATCCATATGCTCCAAGTGTACAGCCTGAAAGAGCTCAACCATGTAAAATTAAAAAAGTAAGAGCCATACTTGATGAGAAAGAGGCTGATAATGTGAAGGGATTATATATTTGTGCATAGTCCATAAAGAAACAATACTGCTGACTAAATATCAGAAAGGAGGTGGCAAAATAGATTTGAACACAAAATTCAGAGGAGAAGGACGGGGACTGAACCTAATGGAAAGGGACACCAGGATGAAGACATCTGGCAGTTGGAGAGTCATGAATAAGGAAAGGTTGGTTAGGCAGCTGGGGAACCAAGACAACAAGATCTTGAGATGTCAGAGGCTTGTGCTAAGTCATAGAAAAGGATGGTATGTTCCACAGTATCAAAAACAATATGCAGGTCAAGAAGGATGAGAAGAAATATCCAACATCAGATGAGAAAAGAGCATTAACCACATACAAAGGGATAGTTTCAGGACTCTGTCAATGGCTGAAACCAGACTAGAAAAGTATCAGAGCTTGTTTTACATAATAAAAAAATATACTAGCCAAACGCCACATAGACATACATACATATATATATACCAAGAGGAACTCATTAATGGCAGTCATGTGGGAGTTAAATCCTCATGCTCTTAGGCTAACAATGTAATGAAAGATATTAAAATGATCAAGTATGGAACTTCCTAAATGACAGATATGAAGAGAGAAATCCTCTGCTATATTGGACCTTCCTCAAAGAAACTTTTTTACTCCCATGAAAACAGAACTGTAAATATGCAGCTGTGACAGATGTTAGTATATGAATATTTATATATATCCAAAGGCTTAGTGGACATTCTGGTCTACTCCACTAGGCATGTTAATATTTGACTAGATTAATCAAAGCATTAGGTTCATGAAACAATAATAAGCTGCCCCCTTACTTCCTTAGAGAAAGATGCAGTTCACATCCCAAAGAACCTACCTACTTTCAGTGTGCTCAGTATCAACGAATGTGACTCTGAAGCCTGTTAAAGTGAAGCATGAAACACTTTTGAAACCCCCAGCATTAGAAGTTCGGTTGAAACAAATTTTGAAAGTCTCTTTTAATAGGTTAAGAATAATTTGAGATTGATAAACAGTAACGCTGATCTAGGGTTGGTCCAAAAATAATAGGATAATTGTCCTGTCAAATAATGTCAAAAATAGTCAAATATCGTAAATTTAGTAGAATAGTAACAAAAGAGTCCCCTTAGGGTATGTCTACACTGGCAGAGTTATAGTGCCAGCAGTTACAGCATCGCTCAGAGAGCGCTGACGGGACACTGCTGTTGTGTGTTCACACTGTCAGCTGCCTGTACAATAGCATGTTCACACTTGCAGCATTTGGAGTGGTGCACTCTGGAAAACTATCCCACAGAGCATCTCTTCCTCATCTGCTGCTAAGAGTTGTGGGAAGATGGAGGGGGTCGTGGGGCATCCTGCGTCCTGTCCAAAGCCCCATGATGCCTTGCTTTGCATCCTTCCAGCAATCCCTTTGCTTCAATCCACATTTGGTGCCATCTTTCAACTGTTTGTGTACTGCGTGCTCTGCCTCTTTGGCCTGCAGGAATGGATCTTGCACTGTTGACCAGTATGCTGCTCGCTCTGACTAACATGTCACAGGTGGCAGTGGAGTTATTCCTTAAACTACAAAGGCAAGAGGAGTGAGACATAGCTACTATGTGTGGCGAGATCAATGACATGAGATCGCTTGTGGCATTCATGGACGCACTGATCATAGTGGAACGCTGCTTTTGGGCTCGGGAAACAAGCACTGAGTGGTGGAATCACATCATGATGCACGTCTAGGATGACGAGCAGTGGCTGCAGAACTTTTGGATGAGGAAAACCACATTCATGGGACTCTGTGATGGGCTTGCCCCAGCCTTGCGGTGCAAGGACACGAGAACGAAAGCTGCCCTGTCATTGGAGAAACATGTGGCAACTGCATTGTGGAAGCTGGCTACTCCAGACTGCTACCCATAGGTCGCTAAACAGTTCGGAGTGGAAAAGTTAACCACTGGACTCGTGTTGATGGAAGTATGCAGGGCCATTGATCGCATCCTGCTCCGAAAGACTGTGACTCTGGGCAACTTTCATGACATTGTGGATGGCTTTGCACAAATGGGCTTCTCTAACTGTGGAGAGACGATAGACGGCACACATATGCCAATTCTGGCACCAGACTACCTAGCCACCAAGTCCATTAATTGGAAGGGGTATTTCTCCATGGTTCTCCAGGTGCTTGTGGATCGCAGTGGCCGTTTCATGAACATTAACGTAGGCTGGTCCAGAAAGGTGCATGACACAAGCATCCTTCAGAACACTGGCCTGTTAAGGAAGCTGCAAGGAGGGACTTTCTTCCCGGACCAGATGATCGCCGTAGGGGAAGTCGAAATGCCCATTGTGATCCTGGGAGACCCCACCTACCCCTTTATGCAGTGGCTTATGAAGCCACACACAGGGCAACTTGACAGCAGCAAGGAGCAGTTCAACAACAGGCTGAGCAAGTGCAGAACGACTGAGTGTGCTTTTGGACATTTAAAGGCCTGCTGGTGCTGCCTATATGGGAGGCTGGACCTGGCCGATGACAAACTCTCCATACTATTTGTGAAGGGAAGGGTGAAAGCTTCACTCAGGGCTGGATCGCTGAGATTCAATGCCTGGAAGCTGAATTTGAACAGCCAGAGACTAGGACTATTAGAGGGCCACAGCGCAGGGCCATAAGGATCAGGGATGCTTTGAGGCAGCAATTTGAAGCTGAAAGCCACTAATATTTGTTGCTATGCACGGGAATGCAGTGCTTGTAATGCTAGGAAGTGACTGTGATTGGTGCAGATGATGCACTATGAAGGTTTAAGAAAATTGCCTGTTGCTTTGCAGGGCTGTTTGCTTTCAATTAGTGGAATAAAGATTGCTTTCAAATCAAAACAATTCTTTTATTAAAAAACAACCACCAGAGGAGAGACAAACAAAAAAACACATTAGCACTGAGGGGAATGAGTAAAGGGAGGGTCCCAGGAGGAGATGGGGTCCTGGGATGGTTAAAGATTTGTGTATGTCCAGGTATCATATCCAACCTTCTCCTTTGGAAAACAATGCAGTGGGTACTGTACGTCAGCAGGGCTAAACTGCAGAGGGACAGGTGTTGAATACAGTGGGTACTGGGAGTCTGCAGGGCTGGACTGTGATGGGGCAGGAATGGAATGCAGCAGGTATATACTGGAGCTAGGAGGTTGATAAGAGTACGTTGGTGGTGTCTGGGGGGTGCATGGGAAAGAGTTTTGTGACAGTGGCTGAGGGGAGGGTGGGCGCAAAATTGCTCTGTTTGCAGTGTCTGCTTGGTGCTCCATAACGTTTAAGAGCTGCTCCATGGCTTTGTTCTAGCATGCCGCGTTCTCCTTTCGGTCTCACTTCTCGCTTTCCCACTACTCCTTCAATACTTATTTTTGGCCACGGAGTGCCTCATGACGTCACGCAGAAAGTCCTCCTTAGTTCTTCTTGGCCGCTTTCTAATTCTGTGCAGCCGTTCAGCCAGCAATAACAAAGAGGGAGGCTGGACTCCCAAGGTCATATCTGTGAAACCAAAATGCAAATTTTACAGAAGGATTGTTTGCAACACAGAAACCACTGATTTAAAACACAGTCAGTATTCACATACTTGTCTCTAACTGGCTGACCCCAGGCAAGCACACATGAGCCATAAGACCCCCAAAATCCTAACTGCAGGGGCGAGGGAAATCAATGCTGAAGGACCATACTGGGGTGAGCCAGCACTGTGGGGGGTGGGGTGGGGGCTTATAGTCATTCCTGTCCCCACATTTTCCATAGACTGTGTTCATTATGGAAGATATCTCGCTGCTGAGGGTGAGCAGGGAATCAAGGGAAAGTCTTCTCCAAGACTGCGGCTTCTGCCCTGACCCCTATGCAGCTCACCTGTGTGCAGCAACGATCCCTCACCAGTGACGGCAGAGTGGCGTGGGAAAATTACCCTTAATAGGGCAAGAAACAAAGCAGGGCTGCCAAAGAACCTGCTGCAGCGGATTGCTCAATAAGTCCATGAGAGTTTCCTGGAGGTCTATTAGGCAGATTCCCGTGAAGTGAGGGAGTCAATCAACACCCTGTTCCACCACTCAGAGTAGGAATGTGGTAGTATGCGAATTATACAGACACAAGCTGCTTTCTGCAACCCTCCTGCCCCCAACAACTCACTTCAGCAATTCTTGAAATCAAAGCCGCTTACCAGGGGCCTCCTCTCCTGTTTGCGCTTTGCCAAGATCCGACAGCTGTGACTGGCTAGCCTCCTCTAGGGTAGAGAACAGCTCTGGGCTGCATGCATCTCTGACCTCCGAGTTGTCCTCTGTCTCTGGGTCCTCCTCCCACTCCACATCCTCATCCAAGATTTTCTCCTCCTTGCTCGGTCCACTCTTGACTGGCATGCGAGCTACCAAAGTATCCACAGTGGCCTTCGTAGTGGAGATGGGGTCTGCACCGCCTATCATTTACAGTTCTTTGTAGAAACAGCAGTTCATGGGCACAGCACTGGAGTGGCGGTTTACCTCCCGCACTTTGTGGAAGGCGTTCCATAGCTCCTTCACTTTGACCCTGCACTGCAGTGTGTCCCAGTCAAGGCCGCTTTCTGTTATGCATCGTGAAATCTGTCCATAGGTATCGTAATTCCTACAGCTTGAGCGCAGTTGGGACTGGACAGCCTCCTTTCCCCAAATGCTGATGAGGTCCAGCAGCTCGGCATTGCTCCAAGCAGGGGATCACCTCGTGCGTGGCACAGACATGGTCACCTGGAAAGATGCGCTGAAACCACTGCATGATTACCAAGCAAACAGGAAGGGGACTTTCAAAGTTTGCAAGGAATATAAGGAGTGGGATTGATGGGTGGTCACCTGAGGGCACGGCAGTAGAGTTCAAACTGATGACCACAGATGTGAGAACAGGCATTGTGGGACACATCTTGGAGGCCAGTCACAGCGCAGAAAGCTGTAAGCCTCTCGTCAGGGTGGTTTTTTTATAGCACTGTAACTGCGCAGTTTTTGCACACTAAGTGGCTTGGCAATGTGTACACCTCGGGAATTACAGCACAGAAAGCTGCTTTACTGCGCAGAAGCTTGCCAGTGTAGACAAGGCCTAAGACTTTATGGTCTCCATTAGGCTACTCTTAGATATTTATACCTAATTAACAAAAAATGAGTTACTTAACTGAGTCAGTTTAACTCAGAAAAATGCAAAACAGAACAAAATAAAGTTCTAAAAAATAAAAGAATAATAATAATTATTGTCTTTTAGCAATGTTAGGTTAAGATGTAGAAGTGAATATTATTCAAGACGGGACAGTTATAAAGGAAAAGAAAAAGGAAATTAAACAGAAATAAAACAAACATCATAACTATAAAAGAAAAAAGTCATTTTTAAATGGACTTATGCTAGGGAGGCAGCAGGCCAAATCTTCAAGCAGCTTAATGATTGTGCATCTTTCCTTTTTGTGTTGGGAGAGGAGGTTTAATGACTGTGGACCCTCCTTTCCCTCCCCAACTCCCTTCTGAGTTAATTATGTATGTTTGTCTACTAAGTTAAGCTTGTAAGGTCTTTGCAGCAGGGACTGGTGTCTTTTAACTTCTTTAATGTGCTTTGTAAACTGCCTTGTACAAATAACGATGCACATATATTATATTTGTTCTAGAAGATTCCAGGCATGCAAGATGCTCAACTTTGAATTGGGTCACCTCTTCCCCAAGAAATGGCATTATCATTTAGTAAAGTGAATGATCAAGACATTCCTAGGCTTGCTAACTGAAGGAACCACGGTGCTTACATCAGGGCATTCTTTTTAGAATATTTGAACTTTTCTAATAATATGCAATCAACTGACTGATCAATTGACATCTGACTGGCCAGCTGACTGGCTTGCAAAGTCTAATCTGAATTGCAACATTTTGGGGGGTGGGGAGGAGGTGGAAATGAATTAAGCTTTGGAGACTTTACTGCATGTACTGTCAGTTCATTTTAATCATGTTTTAAAAGCAAGACTATACTCTTCAAATAGCTTTTCTTGCCATACAGACAAATAATGTAGAATGGTTTAATGTGCATTTTTTTCAAACAGAAAATAGCAATTTTGACTCTCTATTACCAGTTTCATAAGGAGAAATTACTTATTCATCAGAAATTGTATTTAGTCTTAGTTCTCTATCTTCCTTTCTGAAATGTAAAAAATGTTAACAGATTTACAAAAGGGGAGGGAAGTTTACATACTTTTACAGATCCTAAAAACTTTACTAATTTTTATTAAACATCTTAAAGAAAACAGAACCTTTACCATCCCCCTCTCTGCCCTGCTGGAAAAAGACATGTTATCTTAAAGCTATAACTAATCAGGAAACAAACTGAAGAAAGAGAATTGCCCCAATATTTCCAGAGAGAGACTGAAAGAATCATGAAGGAGTCAACTGCTTGGTATTCCAAGGTGGAACCTAAGAAATCAGCATTCGCCAAAGGATTTCATGCAATTTTAAAAGTTTATTTATTTATCAAGTTTATTATCATCAGTCCTCCTTCTGGAAAATATCCTTTGTCACCTACTACATTTCAAGCCTATTTTGTCTGAACTTAAATGGAAGGGCTGAGAGTGGAGAGGGGAATTTCTCTAAAGTACTGTTTTGTTAATAATTCTTTCAAAAATCCCTATAAAGGTATTTAAGAACTGCTTTAACCAAGAACTTATCAAAAATATTCATCTGTAGTTAGAAGAGCAACAAACAAATGAATCAATTAACCAACCTTTCTGTTCACTGTCAAGGCTCATACTGCTTGGATTTCAGATCTTGACTCAGAAGATATTAAAAAATCCTGGGCCTGGTTCACCATTTTGCTCCTCTAGTTTTATTGGAGTTACACCAAAGTAAATCTGTATTAACACAGTGGTGAATCAAGGCTATTTCCCCATGTGACTAGGATTCTAGACAACAAAAAGCCTCTGCTTAAGTTAAAATCCCTTTTTCTTTGCCCAAAACTGGGAATCAAATGTGAGAATCACACAAGAATAATGCACTGATTGCTAATACTCAAATATTCACCATATCCGGCCAGCAAGTCAATATTTACATAGTAATGAGATTTCCAGCTGTTATAAGGAGTATTTGAAGAACAAGTGAGGTTTTTTTGTACGATCATCCCGCAGATGTCAGGCCCCACTGGAATGTATTTGTCTAAGAAATATTTAAGAAAAAATCTGAGAAGACTGCCTTCCACCTCATTCTTGAACCAAATTTGGAAGTGCTTGTATGGCTTTGTGATTTGTCAGCTTAGATAGCTACGTCTAAGCAGTTAGAATTAAAGTGGTGGACAGAGTTATTTTTCACATTAACTGGAAGTCTGACATCTAGAGCTGTTAACTTGTACAATATGATCATGTTCCTTTGGGTTAATAGTGACAATACCTTTGCACGAGGCAAGCTAATGGTATTTCCAGGACATTTGAGCTGGTAGCTTGATTCAGACAAAACTTTATGTTCTGTTTTTCATCTTTTCTGTCATACATGATAACCTGATGACAGGTTATATTAATCTAGCTCTCTTCCCTTGAAAAGGTCAATTCTGAAACATAGGACTTGCCACACTGGTTTAGACCTACTGTCCACATACTGTATCATATTCCTGATGATGGCTACTACCAGATACGTCAGAGGAAAGTGCAAAAAACCCTGAGGGAGTCAGTTATGGAATAACTCACCCATAAAAAAAACAGCTAATTTGTATCTATTTTTTAGATGTAGAATCCAGGTGTTAGAATGGGAAAAAATGATCATAATCCCTAGCTCTGCCCACAACCCAAGTTCTGCTCACAACATTTTGAGGGGCTGTGGGTAGGGTTGCCAGGTTTGTAATATTTAAAAACCGGACACTCCAGCAGGAGTGCCAGAATCTCCCCTGCACTCCCTTTTTTCCCCTGAGGCCCTGCCCCTGCCCCGGTCCTTCCCCCCAAAACTCCGCCCCCACATTCACTCCTTGTCCACCTTCCCCCATCATTCACTGCTATTCCCCTCTCTTCTCTGCCGGGTTGGGAGGGACTCACCTGTGGAACCATGGCTGGGAGCTGCAGTCTCCTGACGCAGGTAGGAGGCAGACCCTGCTGAGAAGGGGCTGGCGCAAGTGATGACCCGGCGCCTCCCCGCTTCCCGCGCCCACAGTAACCAGACTTTGTGTATCCAGTCAGTAGATCTGACAGGACACTGTCAGGTCCCATTTTCGACTGGACTTTCTGGTTGAAAACCGGGCACGAGGCCACTCTGGTGGTGAGCCTAAGGGCCTGCTCGGCAAGGCTGAGAACTTCCTAACAAGGCTATAACCTGCCATCTTTTGATCCTTAATTCCTGTAGGCTCCCTTGACAAAGGGGCTGGGCTATTCAGGGGAAACAGGTGTTTAAAAACGCTCTCTTAAGCAACCAGAGGAGCTACTGGACAGAAGCAGCAAACAGGAGTTTTATAAGGGAGTTTGGAGATGGACTGTGAAATATCTAACATTCTCTAAACTTAGGCCAATAAACACTGCCTCACCCCCCCGACCCCCACAAAAAAAGTACCCTGCAAGAGTAAAAATAATGCAAGCACAAGTCCACCAGCAGAGTGGGGGCTATCCAGCTTATTGCACCAGATGCAGCATGTATGATTACCTGCCTTGTGGGCAGGTGGCATGAGAGTGAATTTGGTCCAAGCAGCTCATGATCCTCAGAAACCAAGTACAGGCTCTTGAGACCAGAGTCACTGAACTAGAGGAGCTATGGAAGGCAGAGAACTACACAGAGGAGACTTTCTGGGACACAACAAATCAGTTCCACCCCCAGTATGACAGCTTTTGTGCTACTGAGTAGGATGAAAGTTCTGGGAAAGGAGAACATCAAAGTGGAGCACATGGAAATGATCCCATAGTTGGAACCCTCCTTCCAGAGGATGCCATGGTACTATCTCGCAGCGAGGATATCCCTCCACAAGAGGGGGCTCCAGTTATTATGAAGTATCAGAGGGGTAGCCATGTTAGTCTGGATCTGTAAAAGCAGCAGAGAATCCTGTGGCACCTTATAGACTAACAGACGTTTTGGAGCGTGAGCTTTCGTGGGTGAATACGAAGTGGGTATTCACCCACGAAAGCTCACGCTCCAAAACGTCTGTTAGTCTATAAGGTGCCACAGGATTCTCTGCAGTTATTATGAAGAGACAGGTTATAGTAATAGGGGATTTGATTATTAGAAATATAGATAGGTGGGTTTGTGATGACTGAGAGAACAACATGGTGAATTGCCTGACAGGTGCAAAGTTTGTGAATCTCTTGGCACCATGTGAAATAGTTTGAATAATAAGATTATAGCATTATATACTACCGGCCACCTGTTGACAGTGATTGTCAAATGCAAAGGGAAACTAGAGAGGCTACAAATATAGAAAGTTCAGTAATCATGGGGGATTTAAAATATCCCCATCTTAACTGGATATATGTCACTTCAGGATGGGATGCAAAAATAAAATTTCTAGACATCATTAATTCTTGGAGCAGCTAAACATGGATACCACAAGAGGAGAGGCAATTCTTGATTTAGTCCTAAGTGGCGGACAGGATCTGGTCCAAGAGGTGAATATAGCTGAACTGCTAAGTAATAGTGACCATAATGTAATTAAATTTAACATCTCTGGTGGGAACAAAGGAGGAAAATACAAAAGAAGCTCACCATAGTATTATACAAAAATGAGGAAGCTAATCAAATGGAAATTAAAAGGAACAGTCACAAGAGTGGAATGCCTGCAGGCTGCACGGAAACTTTTTAAAAACAGCATAATAGAAGCTCAAATTAAATGTATACCCCAAATTTAAAGAAAGCTGTAAGAGGACCAAATAAAAAAAAACACCATGACTAAACAAGACAGTAAACGAGGTGGTTAGAGGCAAAAAAAAAAAGTCCTCTAAAAACTGGCAGTCAAATGCAACTGATGAAAACAGAAAGGAGCACAGACTCTGTCAGAGGGTCAATAAACGTGGGCAAGGGGGATATAGTGTAGCAACACACAATCAACCTGTGGAACTCATTGCCAGGGGATGTTGTGAAGACCAAAACTATAACTGGGTTAAAAAAAGAGCTAGATAAGTTCATGGAGGATAGATCCATCAATGGCTATTAGCCAAGATGGTTAGGGACACAACCCCATGCTCTGGGTGTCCCAAAACCTCTGCCAGAAGCTGGGACAGAATGACTGGAGATGGATCACTCGATTAATGTCTCTGTTCTGTTCATTCTCTCTGAAGCATCTGGAACTGGCCACTGTTGGAAGACAAAATAGTGGGATAGACGGACTGTTGATCTGACCCAGTATGGCCATTGTTATGTTCTTTAAACTAAGTTCTGCCCACTTGTGGTTCCAAAACTAGATGCCGCTCATAGGAGCTACGTAGCTTTTCATATGATCATTCTTTTTCTTTCTTGTGTGCTTTGATCAGCAATGGACATTTCAAAAAATAATAAATAAGCTTCAGAATTAACACTCCATTGAGACACTCAGATTATAAGGATGTGTACTGTTCCTTTAAATCAGGGCCAGTTCCAGGTTTTCTGCCACCCCAAGTGGCGGGGAGGAAAAAAAAAGCCTATCGGTGGCACTTTGGTGGCAGCTCAAGTGCGCCACTCCATTCTTCGGCGGCAGTTCGGCGGTGGGTCCTTCACTCCCTCTCTTCCTCTGCGGCGGCACTTCGGCAGCAGCTCCAAGAAGGAGAGAGGGACTGAGGGACCTGCCACCGCTTTGTATTGGCCGCCCCAAGCACCTGCTTCCTTAGCTGGTGCCTGGAGCCGGCCCTGCTTTAAATAGGAATCAGCAAGTCAGCAATCAGAGTCTGGAAGGATACTAGCCAGAGCTCTAAAGTGAAGCAGAGAGAGGGGCAGAGATAGAGTAGCTGTAGGGATAGTACCATTTTTCTTATTCTGATCAAGTTTCTAATTCAGTGTTAGATGGGAATGACCTTTTCTGTGAAATTTTACCATTGTTACATGATGTCAGAAGCTAACTCAACTTGAATCAGCACAAGTGAAAGGAAAGGGAAATGCCAAAGTTCACGAGGAAGAGGAGGAGGAGAACGTCAGGCAGGAGAGCGGAGGATCCATTCTCCCCAAAAGCCAAGAATAGTTTTGAAGCCTGGAACCCATCCCTTTACAGGACTAGCTGGCGGTGGAGTGTGATGCTGGGGAAGGCATGACTGGTGAGTGCACATTTCCAATCAAACTGTAGGGGTTACATGCTATTATTGTTTACATTTAATCTGAACAAAAAAGTAGGTGTAGATCAATGTTTCTCAAACTAGGGTTGCTGCTTGTTTAGGGAAAGCCCCTCGTGGGCCGGTTTGTTTACCTGTACCATCCCGGATGGCAGGTCCATCCAATTGCGGCTCCCACTGGCCGTGGTTCGCTGCTGCAGGCGAATGGGAGCTACTGGAAGTGGCGGCCAGTAAGTCTCTTGGGCTGCACCGCTTCCAGCAGCCCCCCCTTTGCAAACAACCCCCAAACCTCGCCATGAACATCGTTAGAAGAAAGCTCCCCACAGATCAGGACACAACAACTCGAAGTGGCACCAGACCCGGCCAGAACAAGAGATGTAAAACCTAATGGACATCTCTCCACTGCTAAGATGACCAATATCCCCAACAACTGATCTTTCAAGATCCAGGGTTCCTATGCATGCCTATCACAACAGGTGGTGTACCTCATTCAGTGCACCAATTGCCCCAGCACCAACTATGTGGGTGAAACCAGACAATCACTGTGCTCTCAAATGAACTCACACAGAAAAATGATAAAGACAAAAACACCATATCACCCATGGGTGAACACTCTGTGAAAAGCGATCACTCCGTATTTGACCACTTAGTCCTGGTCTTCAAAGGATACCTGAACAATATCTCCAAAAGATAAGCCTGGGAGCTTAAATTCATAATTCTGCCAGACACTAAAATCCATGGACATAACAAACATTGGTTTTATGGCTCATTACAATGTGTATACGCACCCTACACCCTGCTACCTCTTAGTTCTGCTCTTCGTTGCTAGGTGGTCTCCTACAGCATGTGTGAACCCTTTATGTGCATCAATTTGGCCCACCTTGTATTTAGTTTGGACACTCTGGTTACCTTCTCCAGACCTGAGGAAGAGCTCTGTGATGCTCAAAAGCTTGTCATTTCCATCAACAGAAGCTGGTCCAGTAAAAGATATTACCTCACCTACCTTGTCTCTCTCCTTTGTTGGCAGCATCTGCCTGGTAACCAAATGTCTCTCTCTCTCTGACCTGCAATATGGCATGCTCTCTCTAAATGATTTTATGATAAAAATGATGTGGTTTGGTTTTCCTTAGAAACTAAGCACATGTCATTTTAACATCTACAGCTTCAGCCGGCCTAGGGCTTAGTATTCCATCTCTACCCAGCAACCTGAATCTCTCAGTTGACTATGAAATGTTTTGTTGCTCCACTGACAGAATTAAATTTTATTCCCCACCTCCCCACCAACAGAAGCAACAGGCATGAAGGCATTTGAACACACACACACACACAGAATGAGTGTGTGTGGAAACTACATGGAATTAAATTTAATTAAATCTAAGCCCTGACAATGTTTATATAACAGGACTCTATGAGTAGCCTAGAAGGGGCTGAATGGACCTGTCATTTAAATTATAGTGCACAATAAGTAAATGCCAATCTCAAAGTAGGTCGTTTCAATCTTACTGATCCTGTATTAAAAGTTACTACGAAGCAGAAGTTTAGAATTCCATCACAGTTTGAAAATGGCCTCCTCAAAGTTCACATACAATAAAAACACTCAGTGTCTCTCTATCAGAAGATTTAAAGCTATTTATATCTCTTTGTTCTCATGAAACCTAGACTATACAGTATTTATCCAAGATAGCTGTAGAGAAAACAAAACAGAACCTTGATGTTAACTTCTTAAGTTAGGTGTCAATGTTTCAGAGGAAACTCTGTATGATCTGAAGGCACACAGAGAGACTATTCTTATAACAAAAATAATAAAAAATCTCTAACAGTAAAATGCCACTACAGTAGTATGAGTCCAAGCAAAAAAATAAATTAATTTTAAATGTAAAATATATTATCAAGCTTTAGTTCAATGAACATTGCTTTTCAAATTATTTTTTAAATAATGTTAATACTTAGCATTTATGTGTAGAGCTTTTCATCCTCAATGTCCTTTAACAAGGAACTAATTTATTCTCTCAGCTAGTGTTATATGAAATGCTGAAATACTCAATGCTTTTTTTGCCTCGGTCTTCACAAACAAGGTCAGCTCCCAGACTGCTGCACTGGGCAACACAGTATGGGGAGGAGGTGAGCAGCCCTCAGTGGTGAAAGAACAGGTTAAGGACTATTTAGAAAACGTGGACGTGCACAAGTCCATGAGTCCAGATCTAATGCATGCACGGGTGCTGAAGAAGTTGGCTGATGTGATTGCAGAGCCATTGGTCATTATCTTTGAAAATTCGTGGCAACCGGGAGAGGTTCCAGACTATTGAAAAAAGGCAAATATAGTGCCCACATTTAAAAAAGGGAAGAAAGAGAACCCAGGGAACTACAGACCGGTGAACCTCACTTCAGTCCCTGGCAAAATCATGGAGCAGGTCCTCAAGAAATCCATTCTGAAGCACTTGGAGGAGAGGAAGGTGATCAGGAACAGTCAACATGGATTCACCAAGGGCAAGTCATGCCTGACCAACCTGATTGTCTTCTATGATGAGAAAACTGGCTCTGTGGATATGGGGGAAGTGGTGGATGTGATATATGTTGACTTTAGCAAAGCTTTTGATACAGTCTCCCACAGTATTCTTGCCAGCAAGTAAAAAAAATATGGTTTGGATGAATGGACTATAAGGTGGATAGAAAGCTGGCTAGATCATCGGGCTCAATGGGTAACGATCAATGGCTAGTTGGCAGCCAGTCTCAAGCAGAGTGTCCCAGTGGTCGGTCCCGGGGTCGATTTTGTTCAACATCTTTATTAATGATTTGGATGATGGGATAAATTGCACCCTCAGCAAGTTCGCAGATCACACCAAGGTGGGGGGAGAGATAGATATGCTGGAGGGTAGGGATAGGGTCAAGAGTGACCTAGACAAATTGGAGGATTGGGCCAAAATAAATCTAACGAGGTTCAACAAGGACAAGTGCAGAGTCCTGCACTTAGAAAGGAAGAATCCCATGCACTGCTACAGGCTAGGGACCGACTGGCTAAGCAGCACTTCTGCAGAAAAGGACCTGGGGATTACAGTGGACAAGAAGCTGGATATGAGCCAGTAGTGTGCCCTTGTTGCCAAGCAGGCTAACGGCATATTGGGCCTTATTAGTAGGAGCATTGCCAGCAGATCGAGGAAAGTGATTATTTCCCTCTATTTGGCACTGGTGAGGCTACACCTGACATATTACATCCAGTTTTGGTCCCCCCACTACAGAAGGGATGTGGACAAATTGGAGAGAGTCCAGCGGAGGGCAACAAAAACGATTAGGGGGTTGGGGCACATGACTTACAAGGAGAGGCTAAGAGAACTGGAGTTATTTAGTCTGCAGAAGAGAAGAGTGAGCAGGGATTTGACAGCAGCCTTCAACTGCCTGAAGCAGGGTTTCAAAGAGGATGGACCTAGTCTGTTCTCAGTGGTGGCAGATAACAGAACGAGAAGCAGTGGTCTCAAGTTGCAGTGGGGGAGGTCTAGGTTTGATATTAGGAAACACTATTTCACTAGGAGGGTGGTGAGACACTGGAATGGGTTACCTAGGGAGGTGATGGAATCTCTATCCTTAGAGTTTTTTAAGGCCCAGTTTGACAAAGCCCTGGCTGGGATGATTTAGCCGGTGTTGGTCCTGCTTTGAGCAGGGGATTGGACTAGATGACCTCCTGAGATCTCTTCCAACCCTATTATTCTATGATTCTATGAAAGTGGCAAATATTTTTATTTTTTTAAAATTGTTCTGAGCTGTATCTTTCTTTAAGTGGCAATTCCTCTAAAAAAATCAAAATGGCAAAATTGTAGGTGGAGTTTAATATAAAAGTTGAAAAACAAAAGAAAATTTTCAATATTTTTAGCTTGTTCGAAAATTGCACCCTTTTGAATTAAAATAGGCTAATAATGGGAGATTCTATATTTTTGGTATGAAACTGGACCAATTTCAACCCCCCATAAAATCTTAAAATGTTCTAATTTTCAAATTTCTTTGAGTATTTCACACAGCCTTACTTACAAGACACCTGTGAGTTAAGGAATTAGTGTTATTACCATTTTATGCATTAGAAAACAAGCAAAGAGAAATTGAGGCCGTTATTGTCAAACTTGTGTGCTTAAAGTAAATCCAGTCTATGGATCATAATCTATAGTAAATTCATACTTTGGCACAAAAGTGTGTGGTCTGATACCCTATAGCCCAGGGGTGCGCAAACTTTTTGGGCCGAGGGCCACATCTGGGTGGGGAAATTGTATGCAGGGCTGGGACAGGGGGTTGGGGTGCGGGAGGGAGTGCGGGGTGTGGAAGGGGGTGCGATGTGCAGGAAGGTGCTCAGGGCAGAGGAGGGGTGCAGGGTGTACGAGGGGGCTCAGAGAAGGGGGTTGGGATGCAGGAGGGATGCAGAGTGCAGGAGGGAGCTCAGGGCAGGAGTGCAGGGAGGTATGGACTGAGGGAGGGGGCTCAGGGCAGGGGGTTGGGGTCCAGGAGGGGTGTGGGATGTGGCAGGGGCTCAGGGCAGGATATTGGGGTGCCGGAGGGGTATGAGGTGCAGGCAGGGGGCTTAGGGGAGGGAGTTGGGGTGGGGTGCAGGAGATGTTTGGGCTCCAGCCCGGCACCGCTTACTTGAAGCGGCTCTGGGATGGCAGCAGCATGCACTGGGGCCAGGGCAGGCTCCATGCATGCCTGCCCTGTCCCCGGCCCCGCGCCGCTCCAGGAAGCGCTACGGCCCCTGGTGAGGAGAAGGCAGGCTGAGGGATCTGCCTGCGCTGCTCTGGCTGTGCCTCAAGGTACCTCCCCCAAAGCTCCCACTGGCCGCGGTTCCCTGTTCCCAGCCAATGGGAGCTGCGGGGGGCGGCACCTGGAGGCAAGGGCAACGTACAGAGCCCTCTGCCCCTCTGCCCGGGTCTGCAGGGTCATGGTGCCGGCCACTTCTGAGAGTGGTGCAGGACCCACAGCGCCATGGGGCGTAAATCCCGCGGGCCAGATCCAAAGCCCTGAGGGGCCGGATCCGGCCCACAGGCCATAGTTTGCCCACCCCTGCTATAGCCCCATTAGGAATAGAAATCGTGGATTCTTAGTACTTCTGAAAATCAGGTTACTTTTTAGGTAACTTAACTTTAGGCTCTCCAATTTGAAATCATGAGAGCAAAGCCACAGAAATAATCAGTGTCAGAGTCAGGAACAAAATTCAGGAGTTCCTGGGTCTCAGTCCAGTGTTCAGAGTACTAGATTGTGACTCTCTGATCAGGACAACAAAACAACCTTTTATTGTTCTAGTCTGCTGCAAACTTCACACCAGATGTGGAAGCAGAAGTCTCACATAGACAAGGAAGCAGAGAGAGGTAGCAGGGCTTTAAGAGATCTTGCTGTGCTTGATGTGAAAGAAGACTAGTGTCTAGGCTATGGCATCTGGTCAGGACATACAGGTAGAGACATAATTAGCAAGTTGTTGCACCTTGCTCTGTTAGATGAACCATCATAGCACACAGCTGACACTGAGGGCTCTTCCACAGAGAGATTTACAATGACAATATGCTCTCAACACCCAGGAGATATTGCTAATCTGGGTTTGACGGTTTTGTTTTAAATTGACTAATCACAAATCAGGCAAATCTGAAACATATTTTTGGTTTGCCTGATGATAAACTAAAAATTGGGTGATGATAAACTGAAAACTGCATCACTCTTCTATGCACCTGTATGGCAACACTTCACGTCTGAGGCTGTCAAATTTTAAATAAAGAATGTTTAGCTGAAATACGCATCATTCTTTGTGGGATAATTTAATATTTGAATCTTTTAACTGTTCTTGTCATGGGCACATACGACCTGAAAGAATTACAGTGCCGTGCCACAGTGCAATGGGGTCACTGAGATAGAGCATTACCCACACTGTGAACTGTAAATTTGAGCTAAAAGTGCCAGGAAATTCAATACCGTGATGCAGGACAAATGACATTTCTGAAGACAACGAATACTCTGTTCTCTGATTCTACATTTAAATCCTGTAGCAGCATGAAGCAAAGGGTGACAACATACGGTGAAAAATGCAGGAAATGATAAAGGGGTAAGGATGTTAATAGCTCTGACACAAATTAAGAAGGTCTGGAGATAAAGACAACTTCCCCGCCCCCCCAAATAACTTGGTTCTTTTACTAGCAATTCCATGTAGGAATTTTGGTGCTTACCAGAAATTTTCTTTCTTCAGGCAGTAAACTCCACAGGTCCTATGATGGGCCTTCAGCATGCTTCTAGCTCTGGAGGTTGAAATCTGACTGGTCATTGATAAATGTAACTATAAATATACCTAGTGCTGCGCAATGAGAAGGATGGTGATATTGTTGAGTGTGACAGAAGGGAAATGGGAAAACTATGGGAGGAAGGATCAGAACTTTGGTTTTGGCCATGTGGCATTTAAGCCAATAACAAGACAGCTGAGAGGACATGTCAGAGACAGAGACGTGGGCAAGGCATCCCAGAGGACGTCAGAGAGACAGAGAAGTGTCCAAGGGGTTGCTTAGAGAGATTTTGATGTCTGGCTGAAGTGATATATTCTTCCCTCTAGAAACTTCCTGTACACTGAGTACAACTGATACTTTAAATGGAGTGTCTTTAAATCCAGAGCGAGGCAGTCCTGAAGTAATGTGAGCATGCAATATATTTTTCAGCTCTTGATATATTGCTGCTACTAGTTTGCCAGTTTTTAAACTTTAGCCAACTTAAACTGCTTTGTTGGTGGACTTTTCTCTAGCAGCCAAAAAAGTAAAGATTTACCTGCTCCTTCTTAGATGGTTTCCTTTTACATTTTAGACAATCAGCTTTGCCAGAGTTGAGTTGTGTGATGGGACGCTAGGTAAACGGGCCCTTTCTAAATGGGAGGAACAAGAGCAGTACTGTTAGACTTACTAGGCCCGAAATCACAGTCTCTGCACTTTTCATTATTTATATTATGGTAACACCTAGACGCGACAATAAGAATCTGGGTCCCATTATGCCAGGCACTTTATAAAAATATATAAGCAATGTATTGCAGCAAATATAATGCTGTCCAAATCAACTTTGAGCATTGTCTGGAGCAGAAACAGGAACAGCACACATGAGAATATAAGAACAGCCATACTGAGTAAGACCAGTGGTCCATCTAGTCCAGAGTCTTCCGATAGTGGCTGGTCAGATGCTTCAGAGGGAAAGAACAGGGCACTTATTGAGTGATCCATCCCTTGTTGTCCAGTTGTGGCATTTGACAATCAGAGGCTTAGGGACACCCACAGCATGGGGTTGCATTCCTATCTTAGCTAATAGCCAGTCGTAGACTTATTCTCCATGAACTTGTCTAATTCTTTTTTGACCCCTGCTATAATTCTTGCCTTCACAACATCCCCTGGCAATGGGTTCCACAGGTTGACTGTGTGTTGTGTGAAGAAATACTTTTCTTTTGGTTTATTTTAAACCTGCTGTCTATTAATTTTATTGGTTGACTCCTGGTTCTTGTGTTATGTGAAACGGTAAACAACACTTCCCTATTAACTATCTCCACACTGTTTATGATTTTATAGATCTCTAGCATACTCCCTTCTTAGTTGTCTCTTTTCCAAGCCAAACAGTTCCAGTCTTTCTAGTCCTTCCTCATATGGAAGCTGTTCCATATCCCTAATAATTTTTGTTGCCTTCTCTGTACGTTTTCCAATTCTAATGTATCTTTTTTGAGATGGGGCAACCAGACCTGCATGTGGTGTACAAGGTATGGGGGTACCATGGATTTATATAGTGGCATTATGAGATTTACTGTCTTATTATCTACCCCTTTCCTAATGGCTTCTAGCATTCTGCTAGCTTTTTTGACTGCTGCTGTATTTGAGCAGATGTTTACATAGAGCTATCCACAATGACCCCCAGATCTCTCTCTTGAGTGGTAACAGCATTTTGTATTTATGGCTGGGACGTATAACAGGAAGTCATACAGAAGGTACTTTAGCCAAGAATGGAATAGCACTTTTGTGGATAGCGGTCCCTAATCTCGTCACCTGACAAAAACAGTTGATGTGTTCTTGTGCCTACAAAGAAAGAGACCAGTTCCTTGCTTGTCCGTGTTCTAGCTATGTATTGTCTACATCTCTGGAAGTACGGTCAATTATTCCTGATCTATTCTTTGCATGCTTTGACTGTTCATTTGTGCAATACACAGGCAAAGAGAGATTCTCTGTACATATGGATATGGTCTCAAGAGTGAGCAACCTGGATTCACCTTTCCCACTTACTTTTTCAGGTACATCATGATGGGTGAACTGTTTGGTATAGCTATAAAGTCTCTTTGAGTATGGAAGGATTCCATGCGTTGGACTATTACCTTGTTCAAGTATTCTTCCTATCCATCCAGGTCACCATATATGGTTAGGATCTGTCCGCTTCTGAGGAATGGAAGTTTCTCTCTTTTCATCCACCGTTGATCTGCCCTGGGCAATTCTAACAGGACTTTGAACTTGGTTGCCCATGACAGTAAGGTCAGAATTTCCATCTCTTATGGAGTTTGATCCATGGTTGTTCGTATGCAAGACATCATCATCATCAAGAGACTCAGGAGGGACTGTATGGTGAATTGTGAGGAAGACTGAATCATCTGTATGACTTTCACTGACTTCCATTTTTGCTCCTGGGAGCTAAAATGTCTTGTGATGAATTGTCTCTTTCTGCACCTCTGTATAAATAATTGTTTGAACAGCTGTGAGCCGGTTCTTCTCTTTATTTATCATGAAGTCCTCTACTGCATGCCAGGTGTTCACTGGGGCCACATTAATGGATGGTGGCTGAGTCAGGCCATTTAAAAAGGTGTCGATATTAACCACTTCCTGTCAGAGTTCTAGTAGAATCACCAGGATCTACATCAACATGTAGAGACTGTTCTAGATTTCATTTTGACAATTAGGGAGGAACTGGTTGAGAGTCTGAAAAGAGGAAGACAACTTGGTGAAAGTGATCATGAAATGATAGAGTTCATGATTCCAAGGAATGGTAGGAGGGAAAACAGCACAATAAATATAATGGATTTCAAGAAGACAGACTTTAGCAAACTCAGGGACTTGGTAGGTAGGATCCCATGGGAAGCAAGTCTAAGGGGAAAAATAGTTTAAGAGAGCTGGCAGTTTTTCAAAGAGACATTAAGGGCACAAGGGTGGGGGCCGGCTCCAGCATTTTAGCCGCCCCAAGAGGCAGGAGAAAAAAAAAAGCCGTGATCGGCACTTCTACCACCGCCGCTTCATGCTTTGGCGGCAATTCGGCAGCAGGTCCTTCCTTCCAAGAGGGACTGAGGGACTCGCCGCTTAATTGCCGCTGAAGAGCTGGATGTGCCGCCCCTTTCTGTTGGCCGCCCCAAGCACCTGCTTGCTGCGCTGATGCCTGGAGCCGACCCTGACAAGAGCAAATAATCTCACTGCATAGGAAAGATAGGGAGTATGGCAAGAGACCACCCTGGCTTAACCAGGAGATCTTCAATGGTCTAAAAATAAAAAAAGAGTCCTATAAAAAGTGGAAACTAAGTTAAATGACAAAGGATGAATATAAACAAATAACACAAGTCTGTAGGGATAAAATTAGAAAGGCCAAGGCACAAAATGAGATCAAACTAGCTAGAAATATGAACGATAACAAGAAAATATTCTACAAATACATTAGTAGCAAGAGGAAGACCAAGGACAGGATAGACCCATTATTCTATGAGGTAGGGGGAGCAACAATAACAGAAAATGTAGAATGGCAGAAGTGTTGAATTATTTTTTTGTTTCAGTTTTCACCAAAAAGTCAGTACCGATTAGACATCTCAATTAATGAATGCCAATTAAAATAATGAAGTAGGATCAGAGGCTAAAATAGGGAAAGACAAGTTAACAACAAGGAGTCCAGTGGCACCTTAAAGACTAACAGATTTATTTGGGCATAAGCTTTCTTGGGGAAAAAAACACTTTTAGCCATGAAAGCTTATGCCCAAATAAATCTGTTAGTCTTTAAGGTGCCACCAGACTCCTTGTTGTTTTTGTGGATACAGACTAACATGTCTACCCCCTGATACTTAGACAAGTTAAATGTCTACAAGTCACCAAAGCATGATGAAATACTTCCTAGAATACTCAAGGAGTTGACTGAGGAGATATCAGAGCCACTAGTGATTAATCTGTGAAAAGTCATGGAAGATAGGTGAGATTCCAGAGGAGTGGAAAAGGGCAAATATAGTATCAATCTATAAAAAGGGGAATAAAGACAACCTGGGGAATTACAGACCACTCCGCTTAACTTCAGTAGCCGGAAAGATAATGGAGCAAATAATTAAGCAATCAATTTGCAGACACTTAGAAGATAATAAGGTGATAAGTAACAGTCAGTATGGATTTGTCAAGAACAAATCATGTCAAACCAACATCATAACTTTTTTTAATGGGGTAACAAGCCTAGTGGATGGGAAGAAGGAGAAGTGGTGGGGAGGGATAGCTCATTGGTTTGGGCACTAGCCTGCTAAAGTCAGGGTTGTGAGGTCAGTCCTTGAGGAGGCCACTTAGGCATCTGGGGCAAAATCAGTACTTGGTCCTGCTAGTAAAGGCAGGGGGCTGGACTCAATCCCCTTTTGGGGTCCTTTCCAGTTCTATGAGATAAGTATATCTCAAATTATTTATTTTTATTTTATTTGGTATATCTTGACTTTAGTAAGGCTTTTCATACTGTCGCACATGATCCTCTCATAAATAAATTAGGGAAATACAACCTAGATGGAAATGCAACCTAAGATGTGTGCATAACTAGGTGGAAAACAATTCCCAGAGAATAGTTATCAGTGGTTCACAGTCAATCTGGAAAGGCATACCAAGTGGAGTTGTGCAGGGCTCGGTTCTGGGTCCAGTTCTGTTCGATAGCTTCATTAGTGATTTAGATAATGGCATACAGAGTACACTTATAAAGTTTGTGGACGATACCAAGCTGGGAGGGACTGTAAGTGCTCTGGAGAATAGGATTAAAATTCAGAATGATCTAGAGTAACTGGAGAAATGGTCTGAAGTAAATAGGATGAAATTCAGTAAGGACAAATGCAAACTACCCCACTCAGGAAGGAACAATCAGTTGCACACATACAAAATGGCAAATGACTGCCTAGTAAGGAGTACTGCAGGAAGGGATCTGGGAGTCACAGTGGATCACAAGCTGAATAGGAGTCAACAGTGTAACACTGTTACAAAAAAAAAGAAAAAGAAAACATAATTCTGGGATGTATTAGCAGCAGTGTTGTAAGCAAGACACGAGAAATAATTCTTCCGCTCTACTCTGCGCTGATTAGGCCTCAGCTGGAGTATTGTGTCCAGTTCTGGGCGCCACATTTCAGGAAAGATGTGGAAAAATTAGAGAGGGTCCTGAGAAGAGCAACAAAAATGATTAAAACATGACCTATGAGGGAAGACTGAAAAAACTGGGAGGTTGTGTAATCTCCATCATTGGAGATTTTTAAGAGCAGGCTGGACAAACACCTGTCAGGGATGGTCTAGATAATACTTAGTCCTGCCTTGAGTGTAGGGGAATGGACTACATGTCCTCTTGAGGTCCCTTCCAGTCCTATGATTCTATGGAGCTGTGATAAGGTGGATGGTAAGGATCATTATCTGAAACAGTATGAACCATAAGCAAATTGAGTGAGCCTACTGTGGAATGAGAAGTTAGGAATATGGCAATGTGTCTTCTTGAAGACTTGGCTTACAAGAATTTCCCTTGCAATACAGCTTCTCCTTGAACTTCAGCTTTCACATAAACTTACTCAGGCACTTCAGATCCAGAAGTGCTCTGTTCCCGCCCATTCTCTCCAGGGGTGGGAATCTCCTCTATAACGCCAGTCTAAAGGAGGTGGGATACCTTTTTTTTTTTGGCTATGTATGCATATTTCAAAGCAATGGAATAAGCTGAAACAAAACATGCCTATTCTGATTAATTCTACTGAGTATGTCTCAGACTACGGCCGATACCCATTTACCCAATGTGGCAGGTGGCCATTTGTCTGCACAGTAAAGAACTCAAGTTGAGACAAGTTATGCACAGAGAAAGAATCTGGGATCCAGTGTATGTCTACACTGCAATTAAACACCCTGGGGAGACCTGTGTCTGCTGACTCGGGCTTGTGGGACATGGCTATGGGACTGTTTAATTGTGGTATAGACATTCAGGATCGGGCTGGAGCCCAAACTCTGGGACTCTGCCAGTGGGTAAGGTTATCTTTTCACAACCTTTGCCTTCTTCTTTCCAGACCAGAGCTTTCGATAAAGTCAAGCTAAAGCATCCTAGGTCAGAGTCTGAAAGAGATTAGGAGATATCTGCAACTCAGTTTAAAATGAACAGGGTTTTGGGCATAAGGAAAAAGGGAGGATCTGGGATTCAGGACAGTGATGGCTGGACCCTGCTTGGCTTTTGTTCTTTTGTCTTACTTACATATGGAAGGCACTGATGAGGAATTTCCTAACAAGACAGAGGTGTGTGTGCATGTGTGTGTGTGGGTCTCCTTGGATCATTTTACTTTTAATTTGCCCCACAGAGCTGCTGCTTCTTTGATCCCTCACCAGCGTGTCTAAAGGCAAGTTGCTGATGCCTGGAAATTTTTGCTAAGGATGGCAAGTCTCCAAAGGGAATTGCAGTCACCTGACCAAACAGAGGGGGGACGGCAACTGCTCCAGGGAACAGACTCTACCCCAATATACCCTGGTGCTAGACTTTTCAGTTTTTGACAGTTTCTGACTCCTGATCCTCAACTCAGACCACACCCTTTTGGCTCACAGCTAGGGTATATGCTAAATACAGAATTGTTTTATATACTATGCTGTATACAGATGATTTAGCTACCTCACATCCAACATCACCCTTAATTTTTGAACAGAGTAGTGTCATCACCTTCAAATGCCACAAAAGAGTTAACTATAAAACACATTCATAATTCACAGAGAGAGTAATGGTGGTCAGTCAATATTTTAGAAAATGCATATGTGTTGCTGAAATAGAGGCTCAGAGGCAAGCAGTTTCTTTTGAGCAGTATAATCAGGAAGAAAAGAAGAGCCATGGTTTTGCAATGGCAGGCTTTTGCAGTAAATGTGTGATAACAGGTACTTTTGTTGGATTCTCATCTCTGCTCATAGTTTCCACTGACTATGAAGAGAATTAAACATTTAAGTTAGGGGAGGGGAAAAGGGGATATCCATGATGAATGAGCTGTAAAGCTGAAGAGAATTTGCTGTACATTCTGACCAATTTAGCAGGGAAAGTAATCAATCCATTTACCTCTCTACTGAGAGAAATGGCAGGGAGATAAGAGGATAATGAATTCCAGGCACAATACTGATAAGATGGACACTTAAAATGACCAGCCTGAATATATTCTGTAGTTAACAATGCTGACAAAAACAATGACAAAAAATAATTTATTCATAGAAAATGAAGGTAGCCTTTTAAATCAAGGCAGCTATTGAAACCAAGGTAGCTTTACTAACCAGTAACCACTAGTGAAATATTGTAGCAAAGGACACCTCCTCCCCTCTCCTCCCAAGCTTTCATGTTGTTTATAATGTGTCAGCTAAGTTGTGAGACCTTGCAATTTACAAATAGGGATAAGTTTTTCTCCTCTTTGGACAATTCTGGCTTTCCTCCGTCTTCTGGTTAATGCAATAACACTTCTTAGGCAGCCTTGCATATTAATTTGCAACCTGAATTCATAATAGTTTTCCTCCACCACTGCCATAACCTCTGTCCCTTAACCTTTTAAGAGATTGACACAGATATTTTTTCTTTGATAATAAAATGAGTGAACTAATGTCAAGTCTAATTTTTTTTAAATAAAAATATTTGCTGATTCATACCAAATGCAGCATTAAATTAAGTTAACAAAACCACAACTGTCTAAAATAACTTTAGAGCTGAATGTTGTATGACCACTTGGTGCAACAGGATGTGCTTGACATATATAAGTCACTGTAGCTATTGCATCTGACCAAAATAAATCCCATATTTGCTCAAGGTGCTTAAGGTCATGGCTCAGAGTAGGCTGCTCCATCCTGATTAGTTTCTTGAATTTCTCTTTACTATTTGAAATTGTTTATACAATTTAGAAGAATATGTTGGACCATTATCCTCTTGGTAAGTGAACCAGGTATGCATGCTGGGTTTTCACAATGCACAAGCAAGCACACTATCTAACCATCTAACCTTCTGGCCCAAGAGTATTCATTAATAATTATTGTTATTATTTTCAACATTTGCAGAAATACACTCTAATTACTTAACAAATCCCCCTTTCCCATATTTTGTCACTGGCATCAGACATGGAGGAAGTGTAATAGTTATTAGAGGAGGTGTAGTAGTTTACTTATTTTCTATCTAGATGTCTATTACAAGTATAGGGGTTCGTTTTCGGGCATCTTTCCTCAGGCTGGACCAAATTATTATCTATAACTTGCATGACTCTGACATTTTGAGAATTCTTCTTCTATGTTTTAAAATCAATAACTGTTATTTAAATCTACCTTTTATTATTTTAATAAATGTGCATAACACTACTGTCATAGTAGTAATTACACACACTCCTACCCCCACCATCCACTTTGTAGACAGGATACTGTATGATTCTTACCACATTAAAAGTTTTACTCCCTTACCACTCAACTGTAAGAAAATTGGAAAAAGAGCACGTCTGAGTGAGAACATTCAAGAAAATTTGATCTGAGCACATCTGATCATTTGATCTGAGCACATCTTGAAGGCTCAGAAACCAGAAGGAAAATAAAAAGAACTCAACCCCGTTTTTTTTTTAAATCATGATTTTAAAGCCAATCTCATGATTTGGGGGAGAGGGGGGATTAACTCATGATTTTTGTATTCTTGCGGTTGGCAACAGTGCATCTTGTAGATAAATACTTGACAAATTGGCAAGTTTTTTCTGATTTTTGTTTTAATTTTCCAAGTGGCTATACCTTCCCTATAGCACACGGAGATACTGCCATCATAGGCTTCAGAGAAGTCCTTGCACATATATGTATCTACAGGCACATATATGTATCTATCAACATATAGCCCCAACAGCATATTACATGAAGGAGCCACAACCAATTCACTTAACCTGCTAAAAAATCTAACTGGCTTGCTAAGTAAAAATAGTCTTTGCTGGAAATAACTTTTTAATCAGAATCTATGTTAAATTGATGTTTAGGAAAAACATTTTGTGAAACAGTCAGTTATACTATACTGTAAATGCCAATCCCACTGAATAATTTCTGGCTTCTCTTGAATAAATGAAAGACAGTTAATTCGAGGAGCCAGTTAAAAGAACAAAATAAATAAAAATGTCAGCAAAGTCACTAACCTGTATCAGATCAGTTATGTAACCCACATTCTGTCTGCTACTATTCAAAACCCACAGGGAACTGAGGATCTGGGTCATCTCCAGGATAAGCAGTGTACTACCCAGGAATCAATATTCACAGTAGTAAGGTTTTCACCTCCCCCTTTTATTATTACATGGAATCTTACAAGTTGACACTCTAGGGGGGGGAAATTAAGTAATTCGCTACATTTCTCATTATGGCTCATCCCTAACTATTATGTCATTTGGATTCTTCAGGAACCCTGCAACTTTCCTGGAAATAAGAGACTGCACTTTCATTGTTAAGGTGTGACTCCTATAAGATAGGCTTAGTCAGGGCCAGTGCAACCATTTAGGCGAACTAGGCGGTTGCCTAGGGCGCCAAGATTTGGGGGCGCCAAAAAGCGGCGCCCCCCCAAAATTTTTTAAATGGTTGCAGCCGCTGCTGCTGGAGAGGTAGTCTGAGCTGCCGGCGGCAGCAGCTGCCTGCCGCCGGCAGCCCAGGGCACCCCCCGGGCAGTGGCGCCACCGCGGCGCCCGGCAGCCAGGGTCCCGGGTCAGGGCGCCGCCGCCGCAGCCTGGCGCCCGGGCACTCCCGGGTCAGGCGCAGCGGGTCAGGGAAGCCCTGCGGCAGCCAGGGCGCCCGGGTCAGGGCGCCCCGGGTCAGGGAGCCGCCGCCGCGCCACGTGGCAGCCCCGGCAGCCAGGGCGCTCCGGGTCAGGAGCCCCTGGCAGCCCGGCAGCCCAGGGTGCCCCACGGCAACCCAGCAGCCCAGGGCGCCCCAGGGTCAGGGCGCCCCGCAGCAGCCAGGGCATCCCCCGGGTCAGGGAGCCCCGCGCAGCCTGCAGCCCAGGGCCCTGGGGTCAGCGCGCGCCACGCATCCCAGAGGTTCGGCTACCCGCGGCACGCTGACCAGGGAATCCTGAGCTGCAGGCAGAGGCTCAGAATCTCTCCCCTCCCAGAGCAGGGGCTCCGGCCTCTGCAATTTTCTGGTAGCCGGAGTGGGCACCGGCGGCTGCAGAGCTGCGCAGCTCTGCTTAGGGCACGTGCAGGGCCTGCGACAGCGCGCAACACCAGGGCTTGCTTCTGGAGGAAAGCGGCAGCTGCCCCTGGCTCAGCCTCCACGTCAGCTCCAGCGAGGGCAGGGAGAAGAAGAGCCTCAGCGGTGCTCTGGTGGACGGAGGAAGAAAGAGGACCCAAGGCTCATGCATTGGCAAGGTAAGCAAGTGCCTCCCACAGGTCAGCCTCAGGTGCCTGTGCTCCTGCCCCTTGTCCTTGGCTGGTCCTGTGCCCGCTCCCCTTGTGCCTCGACGGCTGGAGAGACAGCAGCCTGCAGAGCTGGCTGCCCAGTGTCCCAGCACCCCCTGACCTTCTCCCCACAGCCCTGACCCCAGCTCCGACTCATCCCTCTGAGCTGGAAACCCTGACCCCATCCCCCAACAGCTCTGAGCCCAGCCCTCTGAGCTGACACCCCCTACCCTCTCTCCCACATCCCTGAGCCCAGCCCTGTAGCTGGGCACCCCTGAACCAGAGCCCAGCTCCCCAGCCTGGGCACAGCAGCACCACCCCAGGCAACAACAGCCCATGTACCAACCATCACAATCACCCAGCAACTGCCCATTATGTAATTGCAATGTATACATACCATTACAGCTTTTAATGTTTTAAATAAGTATTAGTTTTTTCAAATTATTACAAATTAATTTTTGATGTATTTCACTGGTTATTTTTACATTTCTAATCCATGTTACTATAGTATTGCAAATGTTTTATGGAAGTGGCCCCGATTTTGCTTTGCCCAAAGCCCCTGAGTCTCTGGGTGGCCCTGAGTTTTAAGCCTGCTGCTGTGTTTTCCTGCAACAGGCAGGCCTAAGCCTGTGAGTGACCTCATAGCAGCTGCCTGAAGAAGTGCTTGGGGAATCATGCAGAAGGAGCGTGATATTGTTTGAGTTCTCTCTCATGGAGGCTGTGCTCACTTGGTGCAGGAGCAGTCTCAGCAGGACTCTAGGCCCAGCACCTGCTCAGTTTGGATTTGTAGTGCACCCATCACGGGCTTAGTCTGGCACTGCTACCTCACCAGTGCCAAGAAGCAGTCAAAAAATTGGATGGACTAGTTAGGTTAGTTGTCATGCTGTTGCTTGCCAGTGTAGAGACACTGAATGCATAGTATTCCTCTATGATGTTCTGTCCTGAGCAATTGGCATGTTATGAGGTGGCCTGTGAGGGACAGGTGTCTGTTATGTATCCAGCCATCATGTCTTAGTCTCTTGGGGGGCAGCTTTTCCATCCTGCTTTCATTGGTGACACTTGATGCTTCTGGTAGACATCTATGAAGACAATACTCTGACAGATCATCTGCAATATCATGAGTTATGCAAAGGCTCTTCAAAGCCATTTCTAGTTTCAGTTTCTTGTTTCTCTTGTTTTTGTGGTATGAATATTGTTTGAGATCAACATAATAGCAACAACTTCAGGCAAAAGAATGATATATGTGATGCCATTAATCAACTTGGGAAACAAGGTTTTGTGGGCCGCAGAAGTGACGCAGCTTTGAGAAACATTGGTAGATGCAGGTGAAGTTGCGGAGGAGTTGGATGTACCGGCACTTTTTGAACAGATCAATCGTATTAGAAAGAGAGGAAGCAGTTCCATATGAAGCAGATGATGAACCTATTATGATCCGAAAGAAAAATCAAGTGAACTTTACTTTGCAGTCATTGACACAGCAATACATTCAGGTTGAAGAAAGATCACTCGATGCAGCAAATTAGTTCGTATTTGGCTTCATATATGATGTTTACGTTTGCAAATAAAACCCAAAGCAAATTATGGAACATTGCTTGAACTGGAGAAAGTGCACATGGTGAATCCAAGATATTGATGCTTTGACTTGTGCAGTGAATTGCAAGCTATTGCAAGACGAGTCCAAAGTTCACACACAAGATGTATGACTTCATATGGGAAAAGAAGCTGACAGATAGTGTCCCTAACACAGTTATTGCTCTTTGCATCCTCTTGACTCTCCGTTCTATGACCATGGTGAGCGAAGCTTCTTGAAGTCAAGTTGATAAAAAACATATATGCGAACATCAATGTTGAAACAAAGACTGTTGGGCTATCTACCTGTCAATAGACATGACATGCTACAGCATTAGACTTGGAGGAACTTGTTTCTAAATTTGCTAAAGTTATAGCGCGGAAACATAAATTCTAAATTATAACATGTTACTCTGTGACCGTGTATTGTGTATAATGTATGTGATTTTGGGGGAGGGCGGGGGCAAGATGGAAGTTTCGCCTAGGGCGCAAAATATCCTTGCACCGGCCCTGGGCTTAGTATAAAGTAGTAAAAGCCACTACAGTATTATTCCATCCATTAGAAGACCTGTTTCAATTACTACAAAGACCTAACAATAAGACTATGTTGTCATGAAATCTAGAGAAACATCAGCTCTGCCAGTGTGGCATCTTCAACTTCCTAAGACATATAGTTGCCTCTTGTAACTTGAATAACGACTTTAAACTATATTTGCCTGATAATAGAATTTCTAGTGCCTAAAAATATCAAGGAAGTTTATTCACAGATATGCTGATACACCTCATGGATTACCTGGTGATTTCAAAGAACAAGTGCAAATAAGTTGCTTTGAACAACTGAAATGACTCTTTGCATCTACTCCCTATTTTTTCCATTTGCTTTTAGTGGTCAAATGCATTCATTTATGCCTGATACCCTCATTTAGAAGCGGTCCAGATGCAAAAGTCATTTCTTATGCTATTAAACTATTTGAAGTTGATAGTGCATGTTCAGGAACCAAAAGCCATTGTCTAGAGTTTATCTAAGCACCAGAATATTTTTGCCTTCACAGCAAAGCTTCCTATTTCATGGTACATTATGATTCCCACTCATTGCACTAACTTATGAGGAAGGCAGATTGATCTGATTGCTTAAACTGGTGAAGCTTAACTTCTCTTAAGTACACACCCTCAGGCATTAATTTGCTGCTCTTTATACTGCACTGTGTGCTAGCATAGGAAAGACTTGCAAGTATCCCTTGATCCGTGCAGGGTGTGATTAAAGTAGGAAAATCAGGACTCCTAGTCTGTATTTCCATTATTGCTACTGTCTCATTGTGTAACACCAGGCAAGTCACTTAGCTTCAGTCTTCTCTTTTGAAAGCTAGGGGAACAGATGTAAAGCATTGAGATTCTTAATAAAACTTGCCAGAGAAATGCAGCATTATTATTATGCATGCTTTTTTTTATAGTATATTTAAAGGCTCAATTGACCACTTTCCTGACAGATGTATCTAATCACATCCAGAAGAATCTAGAAAACAAATTATAAATGTCACTCTCAGAATACCTTACAAGTAACATATTAAGATCAGCAATAAGGGCTAACAAAAAGCATTAAATTATTTTCAGATCATGAGTCTTTCACAGTTCAAAGATATCCAAACTCTGAAGTGACAGTTTGTTAGGCTATGTCTACACTACACAGCTTTTAGCAACAGGGCTGTGCCGCTACAGCTGTGCCGCTAAAAGGTGCGCATTGTAGCCGCTGTTTGTTGACAGGAGAGAGCTCTCTCAGCAAAAAACTTCCACCCCCGCAACGAGTGGTGTTAGCGTTGTCAGGTGAGTGTTCCTGCTAACAAAGGGCTGTTCACAGTAGCGGCTGTCATCGACAAAACTTTTGTCTTGCGTGCGTGCGTGCGTGTGTGTTAACACCTCTGAATGACAAAAGTGTAGACAAAGCCTTAGTTTGCTTCACAGAATCACAGGCTCTGCTTCCCTTGGAAATTAAGAAACTTTTCTCTAATTGTTTCCAGAGCATACAGATGCCAACATTTACCTTGCAATTAATATATTCTCCCACTTATGCTGGGAAGTGGGACCCAGTGCTCTAAACAAGTGTTCCCCTTGCCAAATGAACCAGCAGATGTGGCAGGCCCAAGGGATGCTGAGCCCTCTGATCCCAAAGATAGCTAAGTTGTCAGGAAGCTTCAACGGCGTTAGAAGCCTTTGAGAAACATGAAAGCATTAGACATTGCATACTAACACGTGAAACAGGTTTTAAGGTTCCACTTCAGAGTATCCTATCTGACAGAGTTGGGGGAAAAACGTGCTTGTCCTTCCAAGTGTGAGTGTGAGAGAAAAGGACCTCCAGAGATTATAACCTATTTCTGCTTCTGTAGTGCACCTCTGTTGTTCATAGCAGGAGGAATGCAGAAGTTAAAGCTTGCATTCCAAATCGAGGGGCCCAATATATCTATCAGAACAAAGAGCTCCTGTCAAGCACCTCTGTTTATCATAATTAAAGTGGTACAAAAATTAGAAAACGGGAAAGGAGGGAGCAGATGGATGGAATCCTATCCTGGTGGCTCATTTCTGGCTGCTTATTCTCTGTAGTCAGACCACAGCAACAGAAATGTGCTTCCCTCTCTATTCCTATTCTAACCAAATGATTGAATGCCCTTTTTGCTGCTGCAATCTCCTGGTGACCAAGATCTGGTTTTGTTATGGATGAACTATTCTATAATCATAGCAAAAAATTCACAAAAGCTGCTATATTCTACAACATGCTACTTGCTGGAAACAATATGAAAAACTAATGCACAGTAACCCAACTGGCCCTGAAAATACATATTTAAATGACCACAATGAAGTACTGTTGTAATGTGTAAGCTTGTAGCATGAGACAAGTGACAGACAAACCTCAGGAACATCCAAAACTCACTAGAATACAAAACCTATCTCAGCTTCATCTCTCCCTTTCTTTGTTAGGTCCCTACAACCACACACCCTCCCTCAGCACCAGCAACTCTCTTGTCATCTTCCCTCACAATGCCTCCCACAACTTCCTTTCATCACTGTGGATGACAACCCATTCTGCCTGTCACTCAGGCCCGTAACTTGGGCATCATCTTTGACTCTGACCTTTCTCTAGGTCCTCATCTCCAGGCTATGCCTAAATCTTGCTGATTCTGTCTGTATAACATCATTAAGCTATGGCCTTTCCTATTCAGTCACAAAGCTAAAATTTTCATCCAGGCTCTCATCATCTCACATCTCAGTTACTGCAGCATCCTTCTTTCTGGCCTTGACAAATGCAACCTTGCCCTGCTCATAACCATTCACAATGCTACTGCTGAGATCGCTTACTTAGTTCATCACTTTGAACATGTCACCCCTCTGTTTGAATCCCTCCACTAACTCCCCCTTCTCTATTGCTGTGTTCACTTTGAAGGCCCTCCATGGTCAATCCTCACCCGATCTGTGATCTCTCACTCACTACCGAGCTGTCGATGCTTGCCTCTGACCAGCCTATGATGGGAGCTTCCATTGCCCACTTGTTATATTTTCAAGCAAACACCTTTGTGCTTTCTCCCAGGCTGCCCCACATGCTTGGGTGGTGCTTCCCATAAAGATCTCAAAACTCTACCTCATTATACATCTCCAAATCCCTCCTTTGCTGTGATGCTTGGGGAGGGGGGAAAAGGCCTACCACGCTGACCAATAATGTCTCATTGTTTCCTTATGCTCTCTGTTTGTCTGTATCTATCTATTGTCTCTTGCCTTATGCTTAGATGGTAACACCCTTGAGATGGGAATCTGCTTTTGTTCTGTGTTTGTACAGTGCCCAGCACAATGGGTCTTGGTCCATGACTAGGTCTCCTGGGTACTCTGGGAATACAAGAACTAACAACAAGGTGCCTTACCCTATCTCCTCAAGAAGACTGGTAGCTGTAGCATATGGCATATGGCTACAATGAGATGCTAAGGGAGATTAGAGAGGCTATCAAAATAAAAAACTCAGTAATAGTGGGGGATTTCAATTATCCCCATATTGACTGGGTACATGTCACCTCAGGACGAAATGCAGAGACAAAATTTCTTGATACTTTAAATGACTGCTTCATGGAGCAGCTGGTACAGGAACCCACAAGGGGAGAGGCAATTCTCGATTTAGACCTCAGTGGAGCGCGGGATCTGGTCCAAGAGGTAATTATAACAGGACCCCTTGGAAATAGTGACCATAATATAACAACATTTAACATTCCTGTGGTGGGAAGAACACCTTGAAAGCCCACCACTGTGGCATTTAATTTCAGAAAGGGGAACTATGCAAAAATGAGGAGGTTAGTTAAACAGAAATTAAAAGGTACAGTGACTAGAGTGAAATCCCAAATGAAATTAATAGGTAGCAGGTTTACAACAAACAAAAGGAAGTTCTTCTTCACACAGCGCACAGTCAACTTGTGGAACTCCTTACCTGAGGAGGTTGTGAAGGCTGGGACTATAAAAACGTTTAAAAGGGAACTGGAAAAATTCATGGTGGCTACGTCCATAAATGGCTATTAGCCAGGAAGGGTAAAGAATGGTGTCCCTAGCCTCTGTTCATCAGAGGATGGAGACGGATTACAGGAGAGAGATCACTTGATCATTGCCTGTTAGCTTCACTCCCTCTGGGGCACCTGGCATTGGCCACTGTCGGTAGACAGATACTGGGCTAGATGGACCTTTGGACTGAGCCGGTATGGCCATTCTTATGTTTTTATGTAAGCTGCATGAACACTTTTCAGAGACACCATAATAGAGACCCAACTTAAATGTATACCCCAAATTAAAAAACACAGTAAAAGAACTAAAAAAGAGCCACCATGGCTTAACAATCACGTAAAAGAAGCAGTGAGAGATAAAAAGTGGAAGTCAAATCCTAGTGAGGTAAATAGAAAGGAGCATAAACACTGCCAGATTAAGTGAAAAATGTAATAAGAAAAGCCAAAAAGGAGTTTGAAGAACAGCTAGTCAAAAATGCAAAAGGAAAATGTTTTTTAAGTACATCAGAAGCAGGAAGCCTGCTAAACAACCAGTGGGGCCCCTGGATGATCGAGATACAAAAGGAGCCCTTAAAGATGATACAGTCATTGCAGAGAAACTAAGTAAATTCTTTGCTTCAGTCTTCACAGCTGAAGATGTTAGGGAGATTCCCAAACCTGAGCCATCCTTTGTAGGTGACAAATCGGAGGAATGGTCACAGACTGAAGTGTCACTAGAGGAGGTTTTGGAAATAATTGATAAACTTAACAGTAACAAGTCACTGGGATCAGATGGCATTCACCGAAGAGTTTTGAAAGAAATCAAATGTGAAATTGCGGAACTATTAACTATGGTTTGTAATCTGTCCTTTAAATCAGTTTCTGTATCCAATGACTGGAAGATAGCTAACGTAACACCAATATTTAAAAAGGGTTCTAGAGATGATCCCGGCAATTACAGACCGAAAAGTCTAACGTCAGTACTGAGCAAATCAGTTAAAACAATCATAAAGAATAAAATTGTCAGACACCTAGAAGAACATAAATTGTTGGGCAAAAGTCAACATGGTTTTTTAAAGGGAAATCATGTCTTACTAATCAGAGTTCTTTGAAGGGGTAAACAAACATGTGGACTAGGGGGATCCAGTGGACATAGTGTACTTAGATTTCCAGAAAGCCTTTGATAAGGTCCCTCCCCAAAAGCTCTTATGTAAATTAAGCTGTCATGGGATAAGAGGGAAGATCCTTTCATGGATTGAGAATTGGTTAAAGAAGGGAACAAAGGGTAGGAATAAATGGTAATTCCAGAATGGCGAGGGTAACTAGTGGTGTTCCCCAAGGGTCAGTCTAGACCAATCTATTCAACTATTTCATAAATGATCTGGAGAAAGGGGTAAACGGTGAGGTGGCAAAGTTTGCAGATGATACTAAACTGCTCAAGATAGGTAAGACCAAAGCAAACTGTGAAGAACTTCAAAGAGATCTCACAAAATTAAGTGATTGGGCAACAAAATGGCAAATGAAATAATGTGGATAAATGTAAAGTAATGCACATTGAAAAAATAACCCAACTATAACATACAATATATGGGAGCTATGTAGCTACAACTATATCAGAAAAAGATCTTGGAGTCATCTGGATAGTTCTCTGAAGATGTCCCGCGCAGTGTGCAGCAGCAGTCAAAAAAGCAAACAGGAGTTAGGAACATAAAAAGGGATAGTGAATAAGACGGAGAATATCTTACTGTCGTTATATAAATCCATGGTATGCCCACATCTGTAATACTGTGTATATGTGTGGTCTCCTCATCTCAAAAAAGATATACTGGCATTAGACAAGGTTCAGAGAAGGGCAACTAACATGACTAGGGGTTTGGAACATCTGAGGAGAGATTAAAGAGGCTAGGACTTTTCAGCTTGGAAAAGAGGAGACTAAAAGGGGGTATGATAGAGGTATATAAAATCATGAGTGGTGTGGAGAAAGTTAATAAAGAAAAGTTGTTTACTTGTTCCCATAATATAAGAACTAGGGGCCGCCAAATGAAATTATTGGGCAGCAATAATAAAACAAATACAAAGAAGTTCTTCGCACAGCGCACAGCCAACCTGTGGAACTCCTTGCCTGAGGAGGTTGTGAAGGCTGGGACTATAACAGGATTTAAACGAGAACTAGATAAATTCATGGAGGTTAAGTCCATTAATGGCTATTAGCCAGGATGGGTAAGGAATGGTGTCCCTAGCCTCTGTCTGTCTGAGGGTGGAGATGGATGGCAGAGAGAGATCACTTCATCACTGCCTGTTAGGTTTACTCCCTCTGGGGCACCTGGCATTGATACTGGGCTGGATGGACCTTTGGTTTGACTCAGTGTGGCCATTCTTATGTTCTTATGGCCTGTGGCAGACTGTTGAGACATTCTGATTCTCTCCAGTAATAGAAAATAAATTAATAATTAATAACAATAGTAATATCAACCTGCACTTATATAGCACGTTTAATTAGAAAATTTGGAGATTAGAAAAGTGGATAAATATTATTATCTTCCCACCTTACTGTGGAAAGAAATAATTCACATATACACATTATACAGTTATTTTGGCTGTGTACCTAGAACACATTTGAGCATGTGCTTAACTTGAGGATCTGACTAGTCCCAATAAAGTCAATTAGACTGTTTATGCATTAAACTTAATCATATGCTTAAATTCCTTGCTGGATCAAGGCCTATAATGTCAGTGTAGAAGGCAGAGCCTGAGCAGTACAAAGTCGACCTATATACAGTGGTTTGAATATTATACATCAACATGTAATATAGTAGTTCATGTGATGGTTACCACAATTATATAGATTTTCTTGTCTTTTTATATATTTTATGGATTATAACATTTTTATCAGAATATATTCTGGTTTTATAGATTAAACTATGCAGCATCAATTTATGCTTTTGTTCTCCATTAGTTTTCATCTCAAAGGACTGATTACTTATTAGTGCTGATGGCAGATGAGTCACACCAATTACATCAAGATGAAGAATTTATATAAAGAATTATAAGTCACTGTTACTCTTATGGAAAAGTTCTATAGGGTTTAAGAGAAAATGATAATCTGCGTATATGCAGTGTTGTTATAGTCGTGGCAGTCCCCAGGATATTAGAGAGACTAGGAGGGTGAGGTAATATAATTTATTGGACCAATTCTGCTGGTGACAGAGACAAGCTTTTGAGCTTACACGGAGATCTTTTTCAAGTCTGGGAAACTTAGGACACATTTACACTTAAAATGCTGCATTGACACAGCTGCACCAATGCAGCTGTGCCGCTTTGCCGCTTTAATGAAGATGCTCTAAGCTGATGGGAGAGAGCTCTCCTGTCAGCATAGTTAACTCATCTCCCCGAGGAGCGGTAGCTATGTTGGCAGGAGAAGCTCTGTCTACCCCGGGGGCGGCTAGATTGGTATAATTATGTCACTCAGCGGTATTTGTTTGTCACAGTTTCTACCCCCACCTCTCTTAAACTTAAGTACAGGTTTAAGTTCTATTGACTTAAATGGGACTCCATAATGGAACATCTTAAGTATGTGCCAGATCAGGGCTGAAGTCGATTTTGAATTATAAACTCAAATTGAAACCAAAACCCAAACCCTCTTGCACGTAAATAAATCAAAACATCAGCTTGCCCCAAAAAACAAAACCAAACCAAGTACCCAAAAAAACAAACACAAAAAAGAGCTGTCGATTAATCGCAGTTAACTCACATGATTAACCCAAAAAATTAATCATGATTAAAAAAATTAATGTGATTAATCGCACTGTTATACAATAGAATACCAACTGAAATTTATTAAATATTTTTGGATGTTTTTCTACATTTTCAAGTGTATTGATTTCAATCACAGCACAGAATACAAAGTGTACAGTGCTCACTTTATATTATTTTTGTTTACAAATATCTGCACTGTAAAAACGATGAAAGAAAAAGTACACCTCTACCCTGCTACAATGCGGTTGTGGGGAGCCAAAAATCCCTACTGCGTTATAGCTGAAACCCTGTTATATTGGGGTAGGGGCAGCAGAGCTCCAACAGTGATTTAAAGAGCCCCGGGCTCCAGCCGCTGTGGGGAGCCCGGGCCCTTTAAATCTCCAGCAAACCCCGCTGCTGCAGGCCCGGGGTACTGGTGGCAGGGCTCCATCGCGATTTAAAGGTCCCGGGGCTCCCTGCAGCAGCCGGAGCTCTGGACCCTTTAAATCACCAGTGAGCCCCACTGCTGCAGCCCTGGGGTAGCGGCAGCAGGGCTCCAACGGTGATTTGAAGGGCTCGGGGCTCCCCGTAGCAGCTGGAGCCCTGGACCCATTAAAGCACTGCTGGAGCCCCGCTGCTATCGCGCTATATGCGAACTCGTGTTATACTGGGTCGCGTTATGGTGGGGTAGAGGTGTACTCATACATGTACTATAGTGCAATCTCTTTATCAAGAAAGTAACTTACAAATGTAGATTTTTGTTATATAACTGTACTCAAAAACAAAACAATGGAAAACTTTAGAACCTACAAGTCCACTCAGTCCTATTTCTTGTTCAGCCAATTGCTAAGATAAACAAGTTTGTTTAATTTACAGGAGATAATGCTGCCTGCTTCTTATTTATAATGTCACCTTAAAGTGAGAACAGGTGTTCACATGGCACTTTTGTAGCCAGTGTTGCAAGGTATTTACGTCCCAGATATGCTAAACATTCATGCTTCGGCCACGATTCCAGAGGACGTGCTTCTACACTGATGATGCTTGTTAAAAAAAATAACGTATTGATTAAATTTGTGACTGAACTCCTTGGGGGAGAAGTGTATGTCTCCTGTTCTGTTTACCTGCATTCTGCCATATATTTCATGTTATAGCAGTCTCGGCTGATGACTCAGTATGTTTGTTTTAAGAACACTTTCACAGCAGATTTGACAAAATGCAAAGAAGTTACCAATGTGAGATTTCTAAAGATAGCTACAGCACTTGACCTGTGGTTTTAGAATCTGAAGTGCCATCCAAAACCTGAGAGGGACGAGGTATGGAGCATGCTTTTCAGAAGTCTTAAAAGAGCAAGACTCAGATGTGAAAACTACAGAACCTGAACCACCAAAAAAGAAAATCAACCTTTTGCATTTGGTTGCATCTGATTCAGATGATGAAAATGAATATGCATCGGTCCGTTCTGATTTGGATCGTTATCGAGCAGAACCCCTCATCAGCATGGGTTCATGTCCCCTGGAAAGGTGGTTGAAGCATGAAGGGACATATGAATCTTTAGCACATCTGGCATGTAAATATCTTGCGACACCAGCTACAACAGTGCCATGCAAACACCTGTTCTCACTTTAAGGTGACATTGTAAATAAGATGCAGGCAGCAGTATCTCCCATCAATGTAAACAAACTTGTTTGTCTGGGCGATTGGCTGAAGTAGGACTGAGTGGACTTGTAGGCACTAAAGTTATACATTGTTTTATTTTTGAATGCAGTTTTTTGGTACATAATTCTACATTTGTAAGTTCAATTTTCACAATAAAGAGATTGCACTACAGTACTTATATTAAGTGAACTGAAAAATACTATTTCTTTTTTTTTTTTACAGTGCAAATATTTGTAATAAAAATAAATATAAAGTGAGCACTCTATACTTGGTATTCTGTGTTGTAATTGAAATCAATATATTTGAAAATGTAGAAAACATCAAAAATATTTAAATAAATGGTATTCTATTATTGTTAACAGTGCGATTAATCATGATTAATTTTTTAATCACTTGACAGCTATACAAAAAACAAAACAAAACAAAATCAAAAGACGAAACATACAACCCCCTCCTCTCCCACAAAACCTTTGAAAAAATTTAAATGGGAGAAAAACAGTTTTACCATGGACTGATATCTCAAAAATGGCCAAACAGAATGTTGCCAATTTAAAAATGCACCACAGCACTCAGAGTATGAACATTTTCAGCCCAAAGTTTTTTTTTCCCCAAAACAATTATAAATATCTGAAAACAAGGGCATAGTATGAAAATGCCTCCCACACAGCCATAACTACAGCATTGCTAATGTGTTGCTATAATACTTGCTACAAATGATTATACTCTCCAGCTTTTGCACACCTATCCATTTAAGTAATTTACTTGAACTAAATTAAGCTTTGTTACAAATGTATAAATTAAATATCATTTTATATTTAATAATGTAATGCTTGCTATTCACAATTTCCACCACCACCACCTTCTGTTTCTAGACTTTTAAAGAGAAATCTTGCTATTGTATTTGTCTTACTGTGACCCGTGAGATGATAAGCCAATTTTGACAAAGCTAGTACAGTGACCACTCACTTACCTTAGCAGTTAGTATCATATTGAACGTATTATACTGGTGTAACTTGTCATGCCAATAAAATTATAGAGAAGGAGTGAACAAACTTACTTCTATTAGCAAACGACAAAAAGTTGTTTTTTCCCCACTAATCATATTTTGTAATTGCAATAGTATGTTTCAGTTTATTTATGGAAAGCACTGATGCCTGACACACAGTATAAGTAACTAAGAAATGAGTTGTCAACAGCTAAGTAAAGCTGACTTTGAGGGAATCATTTCCATAGCAGGGAAGAGATTACACAGGAGAACTGGAGAGGTTTGGTGGCTATATATTTATCTATGGGAAGTTCTTGCTATTGTACTTTGTATGGTGCATTTTAAATTTCTGGGATAAGTGACCAGAGCTGTAAATGGAGCGCTAATAAATTTAAACACCCATTGGTAACCAACGTTAATTATGATTTTTTTTATATGATAATTGTTTTCTAAATGCTCACGTGTGTTATGATTAATGCTACTGTATGTTAATTGGCTATATCAATTTAATTAACTGTGTTAAATTCTTGACCTTCATATCTGATGCTTTAATGAACATAGTTGTATAGTGAATGCTTTATTAGAGTGATTTTTAACTTTTTTTCACTTGTGTCCCCTAAAAAATTTTGAATGGAGCTGCGGACCCCTTTGGAAATCTTAGAAATAGTCTGCGGACCCTCAGGGTTCCATGGACAACAGGTTGAAAACCACAATTCTATGGTAACTACTATCTTTTGCAGACCCCTTAGACATAGTCCGTGGACCATCAGGGGCAGGGGTCCGAGAACCAGAGGTTGAAAAGAGCTCCTTTATTACATAAAATTATTACATAAAAACGTCCCACGTCACAATGCATAACTACATACTGATGTTACATTTCCTTGCTGTGATATACGCACCAAGTTCCAGGCCATTCTGAAAAGAAACTACAGATTTTAATAATTTATGTTCCAAATTTTGCCAGGATTATCAATGGTAGCTTTTGAGCTTTTTCTTTTAGTAACATAATATATCATAGTAAAAATGCACAGACAAGCGATGTGTCAGTTTTGATTTTTTCCACCTGATTCAGCAAGCCAGAATTCAGACACAGCAGTTTCAGCTGACTTGCACACTGAAGAATTTAAGTCTAAGCATTTAATCTGTTCTTTCCATAAATTTCTGCTGCTTGTGCTATTATAATGATGTTACTAGAGGAAGTTTATTTATATCGCAGATTTTCAGCATCAGCACATTCAGAATACAACAGCAATCATTCAGTCAATAGCTAACAGCAATGTACGTAATAATATCATCACTAACACTCCGAAAATCAAAAGCACATTTAGAGGAGACATGCTAAAATAAAGTCACTTTGTATCATCAGTAATACAGAATTTACTAAAACAAAATTTATTTCCTTTATATACTATGTACACACAAGCTAACCCACAAGCATCAATTACACATGCCATTTTGCAGCCACAGTCTGCAGATAATTAAGCAGTAATAAAATAAGGAAGTACTTATGGGTCAATTAATAGAAATACTCCTTCTAGATAGATCCATTTTATGGCTATAGCCTTGTGCATCATAAAACACCTGAAGGGATTTTGGACATGAACTGACTAAAACCAGGGGGACTGTCAGTTAGTGGGAATAAACCTGACACTGTTCTCTCCAGACTTGGGGAAAGAAAACAGTAGCAAGAACTCCACTTTTTGTATTATAATACTCTAGGCCCAATGTCCTCATACAGGAGAGAGAAAGGCAGATACTACTGTTTCCTGTAAAAACACAATACCAGAAAAGGGACTGTGACAGATAAGAGCCAACCTATTTTTTTCAGTATGTGTACATATGATTTTTTTACAGGCTGCATCTAACATCTTCAGTTCTACCATGAAAACAGTTCTCTTCCTTGCTGCTAGATGGTAGGCTGTGAAGTGCTTCTGAGAAAAGCCTGATTTGAGGGCTTGGAGCTGGTTCCCTCTCCCCTTACCCAAGACAGTTTGTCTTCCAATTTTCAGAAGGGTATTGGAGAAGAAATGACACTTCCCTCAACTGTTTCCTCCTATTTCCAAGGAGTGGTCATCAACATGTTTGCTTCCTGTCTTTGGGAGGGTGGAAAAATACTATACACACACACATACTTATATGTGTCCAGAGTGGTGTCCAAACTCAGAATGGTCAAGACAAAGTATTAGGGGAACACTAAAAGCCAGCAGACCACAGAAAAAGGACTCTCACAGGTGCATCTATGCATATGAACAGGCTACCATAGTAACAGCAGGGATAGCTGCTGTCATTGAAGATCACAGATAATAGTCAGTTTCTTTTCCGCCCCTTTGTTAATATTGCACACGCTCAGCTAAGTACTATGTTGTTCAGTGCACAAATGAACCGCATAGCGTGCTCAGTGAGAAAAATGACTGATCAGTATGAAATTTCTATTTGCATGTTAATACAGAAAAGATTAACTCCATGGAAGTATAATCAATGAACTACATGACTGGTGAGTAAGGGATCTTTGAGCACTAGCTGGATGGTGTCTGGAGCTAATCCTTTTTTTTTTTTTAAACCCTCCTTTAGATTAAAATACATACACTTTCAATAGCAGTCTTTGTTGATCTGGTTAAAATGATACAGTCGGGGGTATCCACTGAGGGTTACAAATTCAGGGTGGAGGTGTAAAAGCATGCAAGAAAATGTTCTAAGGTAAATTACATTATCAGAACAATAAGCATTAAGGATACGATGCTAAGAACAGAATTGTTATCACTGTGTGTATTCGCCCTGCCCCCTGACTTCAAAGTGCAATTAGGATTAACTTTCCTTATTCTTGGACTGGAGGAGGAGATTCCATTTTCTGGAAGGGAAAGGGCGAGCATTGAAAAGAGAAAAGCTAACCTGAGCCAAACAGATTAAACCTTTCAGGATTTATCTTTGCACCTAAAGTTCCTTTAAGAGTTCAGCTATACTGCAGTAAACTTTTTAGAGAGATTTGCTGGGCACATTTGGAGACCTAGTGAAGCAGGACTAAATATGGGGAATGGCATATGGTAGAAAATGTACAAGTGTTTATCACAACCTGCGCATTGGTCATAGCATGCAGTCTGCAGTGTGGCAGTCTTTCCTCTTGCATATACCTACTAGAGGCTACCCTGTGATACTATGGAGAAGATGAACCTAGTGAAGAATTGGGCTGCCCGCATAGGTGCCTTTGCTTCAGATTGAGAGTACATGACATCAGTGATCAGTGAACTGAGCTGGCCTGAGTTTAAGATGTTGGTTAGAAAGCCTTCAATGGTTTGGGACTTGCTTGCCAGGGAAATCACCTTTCACCATGTCTGATACCTTCACAGTGGAAACACTCCAGCTTAAATGGGAAGGGAGATGCTGACAAAGCATTCTCCATGAGTGGACCTTGACTGTGGAGTTTGTGCTCTCATTTGGCATACCAGAGCCTGGATTTGTTAACCTTCTAGACATGCTGCAAAATGCATCTTTCTTCATGGACATCTGGCAAGTGAGTAGATGGTTATATATGGGTTTATTATTATAGTGGACAAAGATTATAACAGGAGTACTTGTGGCACCTTAGAGACTAACAAATTTATTTGAGCATAAGCTTTCGTGAGCTACAGCCCCACTTCATCGGATGCATGTAGTGGAAAATACAGTAGGAAGATTATATATATATATAAAAAAAAATCCCCTCTCACCCCTATGGGTGGTATGTGTCTTCCTCAATCTTGGGTCCTCTACCAGAGGCCTGGGAGTTTGAGGGTTCTGTGCAGTATCTTAGCTGTTCCTAGCACTGCACTCTTCTGGACAGAGAGCTCTGATGTTGTTCCTGGGATCTGTTGGAGCCACTCACCAGGCTTAGGGTCAAAGCCCGGAGTGCTCCTACCCAAGGGCATTTGGATCCCTCTTTAGGTCTATTGTTTGTAGTAGCTTCCATCAATTCCAGGTTCTCTTGTCTCGTCCATGAATGGTTTGTTCCAGTAGCCCACTTTCATCAGATGTGTCCTGGTTCCTCAACATCTGGCGTGGACCGTGTTAATCCGGCAACATCCGAGCCGGCATGACTCTTTCTAGTTCGTGTCACTCTCATATTTTGAGGTAGGCAGGTTGAAGCGTTAGGCGTCTTTTGCCAAGGACCCCTACTGGAAAGTTGGGTACCAACCCGGATTTGAACCCCGGTCTCTCATATCAAAGGGCGGCGCTCGTTAACCACTACGCTTCAGTCTTACGACCACACACCACAGGGCGGCGCTCTTAACCACTACGCTATCCAGTCTTACACACACACACACACACACACACACACACACACACACGCACACACACACACACACCACACCACACACACACACACACACACACACACACACACACACACACACACACACACACACACACACAGTGGGTGTTATCATACACATTATAAGGAGAGTGATCAGTTAAGGTGAGCTGTTGTCAGCAGGAGAGAAAAAGAACTGTTTGTAGTGGTAAGGAAAATGGCCCATTTCCAGCAATTGACAAGGAGATGTAAGGAACTATAGGGGGGAGAAAATAAACATGGGGAAATAGTTTTACTTTGTGTAATGGCCCATCCACTCGCAGTCTTTATTCAAGCCTAGTTTGATGGTGTCCAATTTGCAAGTTAATTCCAATTCAGCAGTCTCTTGTTGAAGTCTGGTTTTGAAGTTTTTTTGTTGTAATATTCCGACTTTTAGGTCTGTAATCGAGTGACCAGGGAGATTGAAGTGTTCTCCAATTGGTTTTTGAAAGTTATAATTCTTGACGTCTGATTTGTCTTCATTTTTTCTTTTACATGGAGACTGTCCGGTTTGGCCAATGTATATGACAGAGGGGCATTGCTGGCACATGATGGCATATATCACATTGGTAGATGTGCAGGTGAACGAGCCCCTGATGGCGTGGCTGATGTGATTAGGTCCTGTGATGGTATCTCCTGAATAGGTACGTGGACAGCGTTGGCAATGGGCTTTACTGCAAGGATAGGTTTCTGGATTAGTGTTTTTGTTGTGTGGTGTGTGGTTGCTGGTGAATATTTGCTTCGGGTTTGGGGGTTATCTGTAAGCAAGAACTGGCCTGTCTCCCAAGATCTGTGAGAGTGATGGATCGTCCTTCCAGATAGGTTGTAGATCCTTGATGATGCTCTGGAGAGGTTTCAGTTGGGGGCTGAAGGTGATGGCTAGTGGTGTTCTGTTACTTTCTTTGTTGGGCCTGTCCTGTAGTAAGTGACTTCTGGGTACTCTTCTGGGTCTGTCAATCTGTTTCTTCACTTCAGCAGGTGGGTACTGTAGTTGTAAGAACGCTTGATAGAGATCTTGGAGGTGTTTGTCTCTGTCTGAGAGGTTGGAGCAAATGTGATTGTATCGTAGAGCTTGGCTGTAGATAGTGGATCGAGTGGTGTGGTCTGGATGAAAGGTACCTGGTGAAACCTACTAACTGATATACTTACCTACATGCCTCCAGCTTTCATCCAGACCACACCACTTGATCCATAGTCTACCGCCAAGCTCTACGTATCCTGTTCTTTTTGCGGATGCAGACTAACACGGCTGCTACTCTGAAACCAAAGATTATAACGTACCAAATGGGTAAGTCTATTCTATTTGATACACACTGTGCATTTCACGTTGTTTTTAAAACATGAAATAAAACCATCTGGAGCCTGGCACAGAGACACTTAAATCATAAATCAAGATAAACAAATAGCATTGTGGGTACAGAGGATTAAGTGACTGGAAGGTACCAAAAACAGACACAGTGAAAAATGCCACCTCATAAAAACAGTAATCTCTCCCTGACCATTCTCCATTATAGCTAATCACCATTTTGCCAAAGGCACTGATAGGGTATTTCTGCGGAAGGTGTGGGAGGATATGAGGGAAAGAGAAAGAATTCCTCATGTGTCTGGTCTCTCACTCCAAAACTGCAGCCCAGTCTGAAAGTCAAATATTTCATTCCAGCTGGCAAATTCTCAGAAAGAGTCCAAATGGAATATTGTAACAGGTGAAATTGAGAACTGGGCAGATAAGCAGTTACAAGGCACACACTCCCCCTGGCGCTTTTTAATCAGGAACCCAGGACTCTTTGGTGGAGGTAATATCACATATTTACACTGGATTATATGGTACAAAAGTAATAGCCTTGCATTGGTAATAATTTTTTTTTCAGATTAAAAGTTGATTTAATTTTAACACAGATATCTCTGCTGAGGGGTATAGCTGGATATTTCCACAGGAGTACACAGGCCTAATGCAAAATGAGCAGTTTAGCCCCTCTTCTCAGCAGTGATAGCCCAAGACAAAGCCTACCTAATAAACCAGCTGTAAATAGACAGAAAGGACAGGCAAAGCACTGAGCCATGTACCAAACTGGCTTTGTACATACCAAGGGACTGCAAGGTAGATAGGAACGTGAAAGGCATCTTAGAAATAAGATAAAAGAGTCGATAAAAGATAAAAAGAGAAAGATAGGGACATTAGCTAGACAGAAGGTAGTGGGAATATAATTTTCTTTTAAAATAATTGCATTCTATTTAGGTTCTTACAGTACATGCCCTACCAAGTAATCTGATCAGAGGCATGTGTTTTGAGCTCCAGAGTAGACCTGATATACGTAATAAAAGCCCCATAAAACACATCCTGAGGTGACTTACTGCAATTGCAGATTTTTTTAAGTTCTTTGTTTTCATTTTCCTCTTACCGCACTGGAGGCGAGAGTGTTTCTCAACCTGAGGATTTCTCTTTAGTTTTTCTATCTTAACCACTCCCCCACCTTGAAATACCCTTTTCTCCCTGTTTACTGCTAAAAAGGGACTCTCCTTATCTAGAACCTGTAATGCAGATGGAGGATCAGTGTTCACAAGCAGGAGGTAGCCCAGCCTCCTCCTAAAGCTCAATTATCCAAAGCGCTTCATTATCTAAACCAGAGATATGACTTTCCTATGGCTATTAGTTACACTGAAAATTCCCTTTGAATAGTCAGTGACACTTTCACAATGTGCCTTTGACACAAGGATGATCAAAGGTGACCAAGTCTCTCCAAATGCTTTTACTAAAAAAAAAAAAGTGTGTGTGTGTAACTTTATTTTTTTGCTTTCCCAAAAACTCTGAGACAACCTGCCACCCACCCTTCCTTCCCATCCCCTCATCAGTTCAGTTGCCATTGCACATTCAACAGTTCTTCAGCAGCAACTTTGTGAAGCTTTCAACTTTTTGATTTCCAGCAGAAAAGCTATACTGACAAGTTATTTAATGTACCCAGTTTAGAAGCTGAACCTGAAAGCAGCCCAGCCATGAGTGAAAATTTGTTGAATACAGAGTAGGAAAAGTGCTGTGAAGTTCTTTTTTTTTAATTTTAATTTAATATCGCACAAGGCACTAAAATGTCTCATGTTCTTAGAAGAAAAGTCAAATAATACATTTTAGCTCTTCTCCTGATATGTAATACCTGTAACTCGTGTGGGTTTATTTCATTAATTGATTTACAAAGGACACTCATTCACACACTCCCTGGTTGCTATGTGACTTTGTACTGAGTCAACTTTAAGGACTGGTATTCACGATGACCCTCCTCCCCTTGAGACAAAACCATAAGAAAAGAAATGGGCTATACCCTATGGACTCAAGCCTAACAGATGCCTTCTGGCAGCCAGTGGATAAGGTGAACTCCAAAATTCCATCCCACCATCCTCTAAAGTTTCAAACATTGGGAGTGTTATGTAAGAGCGCTCCAGCTGGCCTCCACTGATATGCCAGAATTACAAGCATGGCCTCTTCTTAGACAGGCAGGACCCAAACAATCCAGGGCTTCATAGATCACCTTAAACTGCAGCTGGAAGCAAACAGAAAGCTTCAGAATGTTTCAGAGAATTGGTGTTATATGCTTTCTACAACTAAGAATGCCAAGCAGATGGATTCTGCTTCAGATGTAGCTTCTAAGTTCTCTTTAATGGTAGCCCCATGTATTTATTTATATTTAAAATATTATGTTAGGATCTAGGCACCTAACATAATAATGATACAATAAATACAGTTAAATTAAATCTCAGCAGTATCAAAATCATCCGATCTATAGGAACTCAGCTGGCCACCTACCCCCTTCATCATCTCACACTTCTCCAAAAGCCCTCTCAAGCAAGTGTCTTCTGCAATGTGCTAAAACACCCACCAAATTCAGGCTATTCTGGACCATGGGGAAGCAAGCTCTTGAGTCTTGGAGCCTTCACAGGGAATATGCCCTGCCAGCTGCCCCCTCTCTTTTATAAATAGAGTGATCCAGCTCATACTTCCCTGCTGACTTCAGAAGTGGCATTATGGCACACGGAGAGAGGTGTATATATTACATAGATGAGGGCTAAATCCAGTTGGTGTAAACAGGTGCATCTCTACTGAAATCAGTGCAATCCATTAAAACCAAAGGTTATGTCAGCAGTAAATCTGGCACACACGCTATACATTCAAGCTAAAATATCTGATGTGGAAAGTCTTCCAATGTCTATATTGCAAATTTAATCTAAGGATGATATAAAAAAAAATTCCACCCAACCTTCAAATCATCACCCAAAGCTAAGTTATTCATACAGAAAATGTGGTATTTTGTAGGGTGTTGCCAGTGAATAAGATTTGCAATCAGAAAGACCATACCTTCTCCTTTTTGAGGTATAAACTTGATAAAATTGTAAAATATCCTTTGAGCTTGGTAACAGACTGGTGGTGCTCTGAAACGATTGCCTATTATATTGATCCACACTGCTTCATTGTTTTCTTGGGCCCGCCCTCTTTGCCTGTCTATCTCCATCTGTTGTCTCTTCTTTTATACTCAGCTTGTAAATTCTTTGAGGCAGGGACTATCTTTTTGTGTTCTGTGTTTGCAAAGGGTCTAGTACAATGGGCTCCTGGTCCATGACTAAGGCTTCTTGGCAGTATGGCAATACAAATAAACAACAATAAAGCAAAAAAAAAAATTAGTTGTCTTCACATTAAGATAGGATGTCTTTCTGGAAGACATTCTTTAACCAAACAGAGGTTATTGGGCTCAATACAGGGGTAACTGGGTGACGTTTAATGGTCTGTGACATACAGGAGATCAACTAGATGCTCTAATGGTTCCTTTTGGCCTTAAAATTGAAGAATTTATGAATATAAAATTACCAAACAAGACACTTAGTTAGCTAGCATTTCAAGTTGCTAAGTGCTCGTGTAACCCACATACCACCTGGGTGTGGTATTCTGTCCCCCTCTAGTGGCACCGAGACCACTTAGCGATTAATGAGTCTGCTACAGCCTTAGCTAAGAGCCATGTGGCTTTTAGCTCATGCAGTAGAGGCTCATGCACTAAGCTTCAGAGGTTCAAACCCAGGGTTGATCCTGCCCACTGACGACTCAGTTCTGTCGGCGTTACACGAATCCAAAGAAGACATGCTGTTATGTGTCATGCATTAAAAACCCCACAAATATTACAAATGAGGGAAATCAACAGCTAAGATTAAATATACAATTCTGACCCGAAGCTTAATACAACATTCACTATCATACAGCCACACACTGGAAATTTCACTGGGCAGCACCAAAACAAACTTGGGGAGCAGAAGGGAAATAGAATTGGGGAATGAGAGAAAATGTGAATAGCACAAAAGGGACTAGGGGCTGGACAGCACGGAAGCAGTGGTGGAAACAGGCTGCAGTGAGAGTGCTGGAGAATAGCAGTGGAGGCTGTGATGGAGTAGGTATGCAGGCTGCAGGTGGCAGTAGGGGAGTTGTAGAAGTGGCAGAAATATCAGAGGAAGCAGGTAGGGAGACTGCAGGGATGTTGGAGAGCCACTTTATCCACTGAAGGCTCTGCTTTAATATCTTTGTGTTGCAAAGGTAAATCAGCTTAGAGATCTAACAGGTTGTAGCCTGTTTCCCTCTGCAACACATTAAGTGGCTAATCAAGTTATGTATTTCCATCCCCGCTTGCCTGATATGGAACCTTCCACGATGTGAAGATTTATTAAACTATTTTTTTCTATTAAAAACTCCATTTTGTTAGAAGACTACCTTATCCACCCCTCCAGGAATGAAAAAGTAATTTAGCAGTCAGGCTAGTCCAAACTTTGCCTCACTCCCTCCTCTCTAGGCTGGGATTTTTGTTTAAATTAGGCTTAAGGATAAGTATATCAACACATGATAGCATACCAAAATCATGTATTACATGGACCACTCGCAGATTTTTAAACTCTATTCTTTGCTGGGAAAACATGAGAGAAATATCCTGAGATGCTGGGGTACATTTTGCAATTAAATACCAATGCATAGTTTGGATCTGCAAAATTTTCACCGAACATTTTTTTTCTACTAAGCTATTTTAACCATATACATTTTCCAAAAAAAAACAAAAAAAACAAAAGTCTTCTCCAAACAAAAGTTGGGGGAAATAGAAAATTGGGGTTTTTAAATGGAAATTGGGACAAAACCTCAGCTGCAGAGCTGGTAGAGTTGCCATTGTAATATTGAATTCCTGTGTTGTATAATATAGAATGGTGAATCTTTCATTTTAGGTTCTGTTCCATTGGGTAAGAAACAGGCGAACAATGAATAACTAACACAGTACCTCCTCTGCAGAGCACACCTCTGTAATGGGTCCAGAATTTCTGAGCCGTTCATAACTCAACTGCCACATTAAAGGAGATAGCTGAGAGATAATGAAAAGTAACACCCCCAGGGAACAGAGACATGCAATGGACATGACTAGCCACTTTGTATTCCTGTTACTCTCCAGTAAGGAAAGGATGATTTAAATTTCTGTGTAAATATTGGTACATGTAGAGGTTAAACAATATGTTGTACTGGAAACTGCCAAGCCTCTGTTTATCCTTAGCCAGAGGACAGGGCAGGCAGTATGAACATGCATTGACAACCTTTTAATCTTATCATAGAGAAACCATTCCACAATTGAAAAGTAATTTAGCAGTCAGGCTAGTTCAAACTTTGCCTCATTCCCTCCTCTCTAGGCTGGGATTTTTTTTTTTAAATTGGATTTTAGGATAAGCATATCAACACATGATAACGTCACACACACCAAAAACCATATGCCAGTATAAATTACTGTATCAAACCTTAAGAAAATGCTTCTAAAGTCTAGACAATTTTCAGCCCCTTCTACCATCAGGATTAAACCTTTATTCCAAATTCAGACTCACCCAAACTGACATAACTTCTGAACAGTCACTGTAGTAGTCCTAATGTTTAATTCACAGGATCACACACACCATTCCAAATGGTGAAACAACATAATACACTAGAGTAACACTCTTCTAAACCCCAGCCCCATACCAGTCACATGCGTAAAGCTAAGCATATGCATAAGTGTTTGGAGGATCAGGGCCTAAATAAACCCTCTTCATATTGAAAGTTACAACTTGTTTCAATGTATTGCAGGGTGCAAGTTACAATTCCATTTATAGTAAAATTCTAGCAATAAGATTATATTATATATCACACACATTACATACACACCCCTAATACTGTGTGTTGTATATATTTATTGTAAATATACACCCTTCAAAAAGGGAGGGAACAAACGGCTATGTGAGGGTGCGGAGAATCCGAACTTCTAGATTCTATTCCCAGCTGTGTACAGATTTATTGTGTGACTCTGGGCAAGTCATCACAACTCAGTGCCCCATCTAAAACAAGGGTATAGTTATACCTGCCTTTGTAAAGTGACTGAGATCCTCGGATAAAGAGAATCTAAACACAACAGAGGGTTATTTTTAAAAGAGTGTTTTGAAGATTTGTTAGCATGAAGTTCGGGGTGGAAGCAAAGTCTGAGTTTTGTTCTCAACCAGGGATCTGCAGATTTGCTGAAGTCATGAAAATAGCCAGTACAATCAAGCCATAAGCCATGCCAAGAACTTACTCCAGTCTACAGAACGATGAGACAATTCCTCCACAAATACTTAGCTTTAAGCAGCTGCTGCTCCCTAAGCAGTACTTTTAATTCAGACTACTCTGCACCATTCCAATTAACTGTATTTTATGCTTAGTTGCATTATTCTCTATACTCGTACAGTTAAAAGATATAGAGCCAAATTCCTCCCTCAATTACACCTGAAGCTAGTGGAATACAGATGAGGGCAGCATTTGGCCCATATATTCCAGTTAAAGAAAAACAACCTCTTGACTTCTCAGTGCAATTTGGATTGGTCATAGAAGAAAGCAACAACAGCAAGTGATTAAACTTCATAGCACATAAATTCTTTAAAAAAAAAAAACAGCAGGAGGAATAACCTTTTCTTCAACCCAGCATAAAAAATATAACCTCTAACAGACAGAAAATCCCATTACCTCCATCCACCCAACATTTGGGTATGGTCTACCTCCTCCTTATGCAGAAACTCTGCAGCATCTGCTGGAGGAACACTCAGATGACGACCCCCACTTTAACAGCATGATGAGTTTAGGAGAAGATTATCCCACAGCTGCCTCCTGAATGGTTTCTTACAGCTTCCTCTGAAGAATCTGGTACTGGCCATTTCTGGAGACAAGATACTGGACTAGACAGACCAGCGTAGCAACTCCTATGTATGCAGTTTGGTAAGCCAAAACATTTGGTCAAAAAGTCAAATTCTGCTGTAATTATGCATACATTTTTACACATCTGTTTCTGAAAATCAGGCCTGGGTATACCTGGCTTCCTTCAGATAAATAACAGTTTTTCAGTGCCCGTAGCTTCTCTCTCTCTAACACACATAGCCATAAATGCTTTAAACTGCAGAAGACAAGTCTGTAACAGTTTTGAACTCTCTAGAGTCAATTTTTCATGGCAACTGTTTTATTTCAGTAACGATAAGTGATGTGGCAGGTAGACGTGGAAGGGAGAGGTTTTTTTCAGTATGCTCAGTGTCCAGTGTTAACATGGGGCGGCTCCAGAGTTTGTGTGCAAGTGGCTGGGATCCCACTTGCATCCAGGGCCAGTTTTAGGCCGATTTCCTGATTCCCCGGAATCGGGCCCCATGCCTAAGAGGGCCCTGTGCCTTAGGCACCTTTTTAATTTTTTTTACTCACCTGGCAGCGGTCCGGGCCTTCGGCGGCACTTTGGCAGGGGGGAAACTTCGCTCGCTTCAGGTCTTCGGTGGCATTTTGGCGGTGGGGGGTCCTTCAGTGCCGTGGAAGACCCGGAGCAAGTGAAGGACCCCCCACCACCGAAGTGCCGCCAAAGACCCGGACCGCCACCAGGTATTCGAATTGGGCCCTGCAGTTCCTAAAGCCAGCCCTGCTTGCATCTCACAGCTATGGTGACATGCTGAACTAAATCCCTCCAGAAACCTGACCTTCTTTCGCCAGTTCCGCTCATCATACTGTGCTTTAAGGACTGATGACTGAGGAACTCTTGTTCTGATAGTTGCCTATTCCAAATCTCAGGTGTTATCTTACTGGTTTTTCCAAGGTGAGAACAGGCAATGTCATGCTGTAAAAGGATCTGAAAACGATCCATCACCAGAACCTTCACCATTTATTTAGGAAACGTGGCCACGGCTTCTCCTGATGCTATACCTTCAGGAACCTCTATACATTTATCTGATCTTTTTCTCCTTTAGATATTTCAATGCTGGATAATATCTAAGGTTCTCAGTTAGAGTATTGTCTACAAAAAGTTGGTTAGTGCATCTCTGAGGATCAGGGCCGGCTTTAGGAACTGCAGGACCCGATTTGAATACCCGGCAGTGGTCCAGGTCTTCAGCAACACTTCGGTGGCAGTAGGTCCTTCACTCACTGCGGGTCTTCTGCGGCACTGAGGGACCACCGCCGATGAAATGCTGCCAAAGACCCGAAGCGAGTGAAGGACCCCCCACCGCCGAAGTGTCACCGAAGACCCGGACCACCGCCAGGTGAGTAAAAAAAATTAAAAAGGCGCCTAAGGCGCGGGGCCTTCTTAGGTGCAGGCTCGGGGCCTGATTCCGGGGAATGGGCCTAAATCTGGCCCTGATGAGGATGAGGCAGACCACTCCACTCATGCCACCCAGAGCAACATGGGCCCCACTGGAATGGATGCCAGCATTTCACCATGTGCCTTTATTTTGTCTAACCAATGCACCTGTCTCACTGTGTGGTGCTAACAAACAACACTGTTGATGTCATTTCTTGTTCTTTTAGTCAGAGCATGTTGCATATCAGAGCTGATCTATGTGTTTTTTTAAGGCCTGGTTTGGTATGTTTTTGTTTCTGCGGCATCCTCAGATGGGTAAGCCTGCTCAACTCAGGAATTCTTTATAATTTTCCATTGGGGATGTCTGTGTATTTTAGACTAATGGCTGTGTTAAAAGTCTATCAGATAGCAGTAAATCTGAGATCTGGTTAGCTGGATATAGAGATTCCTTTAGAGGGTGTATCTTGGCTGCAGAATATTGTATTTGAATGCACATTAAAGTGGACGCTTTGCCTATGTTTTTTCCATGTACCCATGGACAAATCAATAAGGTATACAGTTTTTGAAATGACCTATAATTACTACTGAAGTATCAAAGAGTTTGTGTCTGAGATAGTACTTTTGTTTCATAGCCTTAGAACATTCTTAACATTAACAGAGAAAAATTGCTCTTATGAAACCATTCAGTTGTGCGAAATTTTTTTAACCATACTGACATTAAAGAAAATTGAATTTGTTCTACAGGGAAGTTTTTAGAATTAAGATAAAGTGATGGTAAGAATTATTTCTTGGTTCAAGTGAAAAGCCAAGTTAAGCACAGGAAAGAAACCAATGACAGGTGCCAGACACTGCCTTCGGAAGGCAATGCTGCTATTCTGAACTTTAGGGATAATCTCTAATGACCCCTGTAAGAAGAAAGAAAGAAATGTTACTTTAACCCAGCACTTTAAAGGACAATTTGCTAAGGGAGTTCTGAAATATATACTGAGAGATTCCAAAAGATGATGGGTCTTACTTTCAGAAATAACAAGATCTGAAGGTCTTTAAAACTGCATGATACAAACTCTTTGTGAAGATGAAAGAAGTGTTGTTTATGTTACATTTTGGTTTGTACATGCAACATCAGGGGCCAGGCTATGAAGCTGAGAGCCCTGTGAAACCTCAACCAACTTCCAAATGACTGTTGAGAGTTTTAATGAACTGGGTGGACTTTCAAAATTTGTTTATTATACATTTGCCTTGAATAACGTCAGACTGACAAATCACAACCCAGGGCTTGCAGACCTTTTATTTGTCACCAGCATTAGCTCAGGGGAAGCAAGAGAATGCCTTTGAACAAGGATTGATGTCTATTGACTAAGGATAAAGCTGAACCATGCTAAGAAAGCAAAGCAATTCATGGTGATTTCTTAAAATTAGTGCCTCACTGGTCAGAAGAAACATCTGAAACATTCTAAAATTACATATGTCTCAAGAGTCCACATTCTAAAATTATATATATCTCCAGGGTCCAGATGAATGCAAAGTACCGTTAGGCCCGCGTTCCAGGCAAAGGAAAGTACCATTATGAAGCTTTCTATAGAGGAAAATACAGACTAAATATATGAAAGCCTGACCCTGGCTCAAAAATATTCTGTCTCTAAGCACTGGATTTTGGTGATAAGCAGTGTAACAAGATTGGCTTGGGATCACCTCTGAAATTCCTTCACTTCAACATTCTTGTTCTCAAATATTTCTGTACTCTAGTGCTAAAAAAGGTCTTGTAACTTGAGTGTTTGTATTATTGAAGGAATTGTTATTATAAAATAAAAATTCACAATCATACATTGCTGCCATCTCATTACAGAAATTCTGACATTCAGTGTGCTTGTTAAAAGAAAGACACCAGGCAGCACTTTACAGTTTTGAATATGACTAATACTCTGTAGAGCAGAAGCTGTACATGAATGCAAAGAACTATGTCTTCAAGAGATGCTCTTGAAGGTAAAGCAAACATGACTTTAGGTCATCAGTAATGCCATTAACTAAGAGAAAACTGAGCTTGATGCAGATGTAAAACAGAAATAGGCTCTACAGTTTCAACTTCAGGGACTGTCACATCAAAAATTGGTAATTGTGACTCATTTAAATCTAGCAAACACAAGAAACCAGAGAGGACAAAACCCTCACAGAGGTCACCAAGGTCTTCCTGTCAAAAACATATATTGCAATCATTACAGAACAGACACTTCAACTTCTCTGGAATAACTAACTAAATAAATAAAGCTAAAGTACTTTTGCTGACAGAGAGCCTGCTTCCAAAAAACTAATGAGATCTTGCAACTGACTTGAACCTTCTTATAAATGTCTCCAACAATCATATTACCAGCAGTGATTTTTGCTTGCTTCCATGTGGCTAACACTGCAACATGCCTAACCTTATGTCTAACATAGGGTGTCCTAGAGGGACTGTAGAAAAGATGCACTAAAAAAATCTTCAGACATCTGCTATTTTTTTTTAAAGGAATTGAGGAGGATGGGGAGGGAAGACCAGGTAGAAGTTAGAAATCCATGCCCATCTACAGTCTGTGTTTATGGCCTTGGCATTCCATGAATGTGCAAAGAAAAATGCCTCTGGAAGTGGTGTCATTTAAAAATATTCTGATATGGAAATGCTAATCAATAGACTCTCTATAGGAGTGCCTCCTTTAAGCCAATTAAAATGCCCAGTGTCCTAATGAAAATGAGACTTTAAAAATCAATTAAATATTTTATACGGGGTTGGGGAGGAGGCAGAAAACAACAAAAAGCTAATTTCCCCTGAGGGAAGATTAGCCAACACGATTTAACTTTAAGGCCTGCATCTAAAGGGATGCAACTAATATGCCTGTCTGACTGCCACTTTGTAAGCCAAGCTAAATGCATTATAGAATCTATCAGGGTGTCGCTCAGTAATGCTACGGTTGGATCAATTCCTGCTGCAGGAAAACAAGGTTACTCACCTTTGTAACTGTTGTTCTTCGAGATGTGTTGCTCATATCCATTCCAGTTAGGTGTGTGCGCGCCGCGTGCACAGCCGTCGGAGAAACTTTTACCCTAGCAACACTCAGCGGGTCGGCTGGG